>NW_001820810.1:57672-109023 GCF_000146945.2 Sclerotinia sclerotiorum 1980 UF-70 | reverse complement strand
ATTTGTTTCGTTTTGTTGTTGATATAGTAAGAACAGAGTAGCAGAGTGGGTAGGTAGGCAGGTAGGTAGGTAGGTAGGTAGGTAGGTAGGCATTTATAAGAGAGAGGGAGAGAGAGGTGTGTTTATTGTCTATTGAGTTATCTTCAAAGAATGAAAATGATAAAAATGAAAGGATAAGGAAGAATTGAATGGCTTTTCGGATGATGGATGAATTGTTTGATGTGATTATAATTACTCGAGTAGGTGTTCCTAAGAAAGAGTTTATATATACGAGTATCATTTCATTCACTTGTTGCAGTTGAAAGGTGATGGATGTTTCTTTCTTTGGTTCATACTGATACACATACCTAGTACATTACCCAAGGTTTAACAGCCGCTGTTTCTCCTCGTAATTCTACCTACCACTGACCCGATGTACTCATTCATCATGAAGGATTTGGAGCCACATAACCTTACTCTGTACAAGTGCTTGGTATCATAGTATGTACCCCACGTAAATATTCAGCTGGGAGAAATATGGCGGGGATCCCAGCTACATATCCACCAATCCATCTCGCCAAACAAGTTTCAACCAATCAAAACATCACAACAAGTATCTAGGGCTACTAATTGCATATACAGAGGCCCTCCACAAAGTACCTCAATATCATCCTGATAATCCAAATCTTCATCTTCTGCCCAGACTCTAGAGTATGCATCTACAACACGGTGAGTCAAAGGATTCCATGCTGGATAGGATTGTTAGAATATATTGGCTATGTATTGCTATCTCTAACGAATGGGAGAGGTTTCGTGTCGTGTTGATCTGCGGGCTGACTGCTGCGGCGAGTGCTGCCTATGCTATTGCCAGTTGTACTCCACAAATGTGATTAAAATTCCGCAAAGTTTCTATATCTTCGTTTCTTGAGTCGTCTATGTTGGAATATTTATATTCCTCTTTCTGGTACTCGTTTGTTCTAAATCTTCATACCTTTTCTTATCCTTTTTTCCCTCCTTCATCCTCTTCTTCCTCTTACCAAAATCATCACTTCTTCTTTCTTCACCACATCCTCAATCATGCATGCCAACGAGACCGCGAGTAAAGACGGCGAACAATATGTCGTCGTCAAAGCTGAAAAAGATGTCACCACTCCCACACAAGCATCTAATGATGCCGGCAAGGATGAAGATATCAAATGTCCAGAAATTCTATACAAAGTCCAATATAAGGATGTAGGTGGTGAAATCAAAGGAACCAAAGAGTTGGCAGCACCATATAAATTGAAGAAGACCACGTAAGTTGATCACCATCACTCTTTTCCTAACCAAATACTAACATCTTCAAGATATCGTGATTCGGAAATACCTATCCTAGAAGTCCTATATAGTGTCACTATTTGGTTCCCTACTATCTATGGCAAGAAGAAAGGAAAGAAGGAGAAGGAAGATGAAAATGTGATATCGTCAGAGATGAAAGATGAGAATGACTTTGATGAACGATCTATGGAAGAGAAAGAACTTATCATTCATTCTCCACATATCATGAAGGCCTTGAGATCTCTGGTCGAATATTACCCCGGTCAATCTTTACTCGGAGACACCATTTCGATCAAGGAACCTTATGGTATTCTTGTTCACTACCGAAAGGAACTTCAAGAATACAAAGAGAAATGTGATGATGCAGAAGCTGCTCACCATATCAGTGTTCTTCAAAAGTATCTCGAGGATAACTTTGAAGAGAAGTTAAAGTTGGAGGATGACAGACATGCGAGAGCAAATCCCGTCGTAACATTCGAGATGTTATGGATGCTTTTCAAGCCTGGAATGGATGTTTACGCGCAATTTGACGAACAACGCGCTGGTTTCGTTCTTCAGGGTTGTGAAAATTCGACTGAGAATACTAGACCTGGTCAGCCATCTCCTCTCAAGATCAAAATGTGGTATCTGGATTTCGATGGCCGGTTCGTGGGACGCCGATCTCACGAAGTGACTATTGCACCTTTTGAAGGCGAGCGCGAGATTACGTCGTTGAAAGTCGTTCCTGCCCATTACATTGATAGAAATCCCATCCTCTCTCCACGAACACAACTTGAAGATCGTGGTGAGAAATTCTACAGTATGTTGATGGGAAAACAAATGGATTACAGAGGATTCAGCATGCCGGTTGAGCAAAAGCCGAAACGATTCCACGAAGGTCGTGTGGTAGTTGATCAGAGCGCATTTTACACATACGCCGACTGGCAGGAAACACAGAAACATCCAGCTCCTGTTCTCGGTATCGATGATGATGATTCGGGTATCTTGGCAGACTTGCACTATAATTGCAGCTGTTCAGATTGTACCTCCAAGCGTCTTGCTGCATCTGCCAATACACGCTGGGGTAAATATGAGAACATTGAACCTCGGGAAACTCCTTCCCTTGCCGTAACCGACGCAAATGGAAATGTTTCTCGTCACAAGTACTTCCTCTGTCCTCGTCGCATCATGGGTTTCGATCTCAAGTCTAAGAAATGGCAAGCTCTGGATGTCGATTGCTGTCAACCACCTAAATTCTACACTTCCGCCATCGAGAATCTAGTCCTCCCAAACGAAAAACAGGAAATGATCAAAGCACTCGTACATAAATATACATCATCCAAAAAAGCCGGCAAGAGCGAGATGACCTGGTCGGCAGATCCTATCCCCAACAAAGGCGAAGGACAAATCTTCCTATTGCACGGTCCCCCCGGTGCAGGAAAAACCTACACGGCAGAATGCGTCGCGGAATTCACATCACGCCCGCTGCTATCCCTCACCTGCGGGGACATCGGCACCGACGAATTCCGCGTCGAAGAATCCCTCAGTAAATGGTTCAAACTCGCCGAGATCTGGGGCGCCGTAATGTTAATCGACGAAGCGGATGTATATCTCGAGCGACGAGAAGTTTCCGAACTAACACGCAATGGACTCGTATCCGTCTTTCTCCGCGCCATGGAATATTACCGGGGAATATTATTCCTGACGACGAATCGGGTGGGACATTTTGATCCCGCGTTCTTTAGTCGTATTCATGTGTATATTGGATATCGACCTCTTGATAGCGAAGGTAGGAAAAGAATCTGGTTGCAATTTTTCCAGAAGTTGGAACGGGAACGTGCGGATGAAATTACGATTAAGAGTGCGGCGAAACGGTATATTCTTTCTGATGATGTGTTGGAGGATATTGAGTGGAATGGGAGGGAGATTCGGAATGCATTTCAGACGGCTGTGGCGTTGGCGGAGTATGAGGCGGAGAGTAAGAGGGGGAAGGGTGGGAAGGATGCGGAGGGGAAGGATGGGGAGGGGAAATTGGAGGTGGAGTTGAGACAGGATCATTTTGAGAAGGTGGTCGAGATGAGTGATAATTTTAAGAGATATTTGGCTACGGTTGGGAGTGAGGAGGTAGCGGGACAGAGTGAGATGTTGAAGGCGAAGATTCATGGGGATAGGGGGGATGATGCACTTTTGTAGGGGTTGGGGGTTGGAGGTGAGGGTTTTAACTGGATGAATGGGTATTGATTCGATTTTAGTTGGTTAGTTAGTTAGGATTCCAATTGATTGATTGACTAATTCACTATCAAATATTCCACCCTTTTGTACCGAAAATCTAATCTTATAACTTTTACTGAAACTATAAATCCATTTTAGAACACACGGATAGTTATATTAAACTTTTATCTATTTCACATCTTTGATTCATTTATCTGCATCCTCAATTTTGCAAAACAAAAAATATTTATTTATTTATTATCTAAAAATTAAAACTTAAAATTTAAAGTATTATGTCTCTGGAAACTTTTTAAAATATAAAAAAAGAAATAGTAATAAAAAACAGATGAGATGAGAATGTAAAAAAGTTTTATTTTAGAATTTATAAAACTATAATGATATTTCCGGATTCAATTATTTTTATTTTTCTTTAAATGAGATTTTTGATTCACTTCTAAATCCCTTCCTTTACTGAATCGATATCGTTACATATACTTTCTTCCTAGGGTCTTTTCCCTCTTTTCCTTTACTTCGAATTCCCCCTACTATCTCCTGCCCATCCTACACCCCCAACTATACCCCTTTAACTCCAACTCCCACCCTAACCAACAAGCTCCCAATTCAAATCCTAAAGCTGTCCAGATCTTACTCCCATTCCCACTCCCTCCCTTCTCCTCCCCATCCCTCAACCCTCACACAACTCTCACGCAACCCACCCACAAACCCCCTCCCACTCAACAAAAACTCGTCAAACTCTCCGGATCCACCTGATCCAATTTCCCCCTTCTCCCCCCCAAAATCCGTAAATCTCCCACTATTCATCCAAGGTGTAATACCTTGACCTGGTGTACCCCGTCCAATCGTATGATGTTTTTGTGTTGTGGGGAAGAGGAGTGTCGTGAGGATTTTGTGGGTGCTGAGGAGGGAGGAGGGGGAGGGGTGTTAGTTAGGTTTGTGTTGGGGGTGGGGGAGGAAGAGGGAGGGGGGGGGGGGGGAAGTACCTTGAGTATGAGGATGAGGGTGGGTGGTGTGGGTGGGACTTTGTTTTAGATGTCGACGAGGGTGGAGAGGGATATGGAGATGAGGATTTTGCCATGGTGTATTGGAGTATTCGGGCTTGTTTCCTTGAATATGTATGTGCATATGAATGAATATATACTAGAATATCCGATATCAAGACCAATAGGATGAGTAACTAGAAGAAAATCGGATTCAATTAATAATGAACCTTAATCTCCAATTTTGCAAAATGATTCAATATATACCTAGGTATAATAAGATATTCAAAAAGAAAAATAAAAATAACACCACTAGGCAGGTACATAGATATATATAATATAATACCACCTATCACAAAGATTACAAAGATCTTCCTTCCTTCCTTCCTTCCATTCAAATCATACCATCTCATTCAAAATATATCGAGTTCAGTACTCTGTACAACATACACCTAAGTATATATACATATGTCATAATGCAGGCAAGCCCTCCAATAATTTGTAGTTCGTCGCACAACGGCGATCTTTCCATCCCAAAAGTACAGTATACATACATGGAGGCAAATCCTGCCCGAAAGGAAAGAATTGGCTAGAATTTCCTCGGTGAATAGCTGTTGTTCTTATTTCTTAGCTAATGGCGTATGTATTTATGTATGTATGTATGTATGTGTCTTGAAGTATTTGGATAAGATGTGTGATGTGTTGTGCTATATTGTTGTATTGAGTGATATCGGCATTTTGAGTGAATGAGCAAGGAATTTCAGGGTCCGGAGCTAAAGAAATTAGATTAGAGGATTCTTTACTTTCTTCAGCTGCACATTGGGCGTATAGGAAGGGGAGTGTGTATGGTGTAGTGTAGATGAATTGACACGTGTATCGCTAGATGGATAAGATATCCCCTGATGAAAAGAAAAAAGCACGGCATGGCATGATAATATCAAAATCCGGGGTTGAGAGTTACTCCGTCGGATATATTTGTGTAATGAGATGTAATAAGATGTAACTTAACATTACGAGTAGTTCTTGGCTATAAAGCTACACAGGACAGAATATGAATTTGGAATCGGAGACAAGACGAGAATAATTACGTAATTTACTAGTGGGAGGATGGGGATGACTTGAAGTTTGGTATGGATGGTGATATGTATATACGCCTTCGTGATGATTAATTGATCATGGGAGTTTTTGTACCAAATCTTTGGTTTGGATGGTTGGTGAAGAGATTGGTTCGTGATATTTTAAGGCCTAGGGCGTACGTAGGGCGTACGTAGGGCGTTTTGGTCCTTGCTGGTGCCACTGTACCCGTATCTGTACCTTAGCTACCGCCACTTACCCCTCTCTGAATCACTCTTCATGTATGTATGTATGGATACCTAAGTACGTATATGAAATTACATTGTGAAATGTATAGTAACCTTATCAATATAAATCTTATTTTCTAGAACGGTTCTCGAACGTCTAAAACACATGAATACGAAGTTCTCCACATCTAGTTTGTCCATATATCATACATAAATGTATGGACTCCGTATATGTTCCGATATTATCATACATACATATATGTACTCCGTATGTATCCCGATATTACCAAACAGTTAAACAAGCACATAATAAGTACCACAACTCTCCGAATCTCACATTTCACTCAGGAGATCTCCGTATATCGTTCCATAGAATCGATACATAGATCCTATATGCCAAACGCAACCATCTCAAAACACCACACAGAAAAGTACAACACAATACAACCTAACACAACATAAATCCAACCCAGTAAACCCAGCACATGATGAAAACGTGGCATGACTTACGGAATACCGTTTACACATTTGATTTTGCCAAAATATGTTCATTACTGGGACGGTATGTAAGTTTGTGACTCCGCATGTAGCCTTATTACGGAACGACTACCGCTTTTACATACGGAAGTACGGAAGGACGGAAGGAAGGAAGGGAAATCCATATCGGTAGAATGATTCTATGATACAGTTGCCGGTAATTAGATCCGTGGTTGGAAAGTAAACTCACTGTTAATCTCATACCCTGCGGGGAATATGCTTCTGTTGGTTTGGAAGATCTTATATCAGACAAGTAGAAAATATTTAAAATTTTAAATAATCTTATTATATTTATATTTCTATAATCAGTGATCACCTTATACTTTTAAGCTTGGGTTAAGCTCTTAAATAAAATAAGATCTGATAATTATATATAATTCTCGTTACTAACTCATATTATAATCAAACCTCTTTTATAGATATAGGTATATCCTCGCTCTTCCCTCTTAGATCAATATATATACATGTATATGATTATATAAATCCAAACACCAATTCACTCTCAACCTATAGCTAGCTGCCCAGTATCCCGTATCCTATTAATTTCTTTCCTCCTTATTCCTATTCCCATTCCCATTCCCATTCCCATTCCCATTCCCATTCCCATTCCCATTCCCATTCCCATTCCCATTCCCAGTTCCAAATCCGGAACCCAATATCCAATATCCATACCCTCCTCCCTCATAAACCGATCATTAATATTATCCCATTATCCCACATCCTCATAAACCCAAAAACACAATGCCAACCCAAACCACCTAGCACCTAATATATACAAAGTACACCACCACCATCTATCTATCACCCTTAATAAAGCATTAGTTCCATACAAAACCATACCATCTTACCATCTTACCACCTCATCATACACCAAAACTTACAACCCAAAACCCCTACAATCCCCCCTCTTATAATTATAATCAAACGCCCTCAAAAGACCCACCAAATGCAATACCAGCGCAAAAACAACCAAGAGATGAAATATCTGATGTGAATTACCTAAGAGATCAAAATGGCCTGGTATGTACGATTCGGGGAATCGTTTCTATTTATTTCACTTTAGATTAGTTTTCATTTTTTCGGAACCTGGGATATTGATTGGATTGAGAGAAGAGAAGAGATGAACATACAGCAAAACAAATAACTCCAATCAACAGCAATAAAGCTTCCGCAAAATAATATGGCATACCCGATTGATTGATCGCTTTCTTCCATCCAAATTGTACAATTGCATGAATGAAAGGAATGAGAATCGAAAGACCTGTTGCGCAAAAAGCCGTTGTACGAAAAGAACGCCATTGATGACCTTGGAAAGCTGGTAGAAGGAGAAAAACTAATGCCGTACTTGACATTGATAATATCTAAGACTTATTGAGTAAAGAATAGATTATTAGAAGAGAAAGATTGATAATGACTTACCATTGCCCAGTAAGCATATTGTAAAGTTTGATGACAGAAAAAAGACATATATACAGCTGAAATGAAACATCCATTGATGAGGAAAATTATCCCCGCATAATTGAGTTTTAACCAGAGATCTCGAGTTTTTCGAGAATGAGATATGACGGAGTGGAAAATTGTTGAGATGCCCAAACATATGGTTGCGCAGGAAATGAAAAATGTGAAAATGATATGATCTTTGGTTGTAGCATTGGGATATCGAGTATTGAGATAATATATCATTGTACCTTCAAGGACAATGAAGAAAATACATGGAATGAAATGAGACCAAATGTTGAAAGTTTCATTATGAATTTGAAAACAGGAATGAAGACAGGTGGAAGTAGAATGGGAAATTGGTCGATATCCGGATTGGATATGAGGATTATCTTGACTCCATTTTGGAAGCTGATCGAATGTTATGAGATTGTATTGTCCTTGTGTTGTTGATGAAGGAGCAAATGAGGGACATTTGAATTTTGGTCCCACCGGACTTTGTGGAGGTGTAGGATCTAAGAAAAATGTTCTTTGGAAAGTTGGATATGGAATGGCGATTCCAATTCCAGATATGGGAGTAAAGGAATCATCAATAAACGTTGGAGAATCCCTCCTACCACAACCAAGGGTAGAATATGACCGATTTGAAACCGGGGACTGGAAATAAACCATGATATCTCTCAACGAAATTCCGAATCGAAAGAGCCGAATGGTAGATAAACAAGATTAGAATTGGAAAATACATACAAGAAAGATAGAAGTAAGGTGAACATTACTTGTAGGAAACAATACAACAGAGAGGAAAACATCAAACATAGTTCCAAAACTGGCTGAGCCTCTTTAGATATCATCCCACCAGCTCCTTAAAAGTAACCCCTCCATGAAGATCGGTTAAGCGCTTCGCTATGGTTTGGCGCACAAGTATAAGCTTTATCCCAATAATAGAGTAGATAGAGTGGGATAACTGATGAAAAATACTAGAAATGTGATAGGCGCAGCAATTTATGCACGTCAGACTTGGTATATATGTTAAAAAGTTGAAGAACCATTATAAAGTATAGGCTAAAATGTATGCAGAAATTTGTACGGAGTAAAGAGACAATCTGTAAGGCTTACCTATAATAGATGATAAAATTTACCTGGTATGCTTACTACTTCCCCAAAAGAGCTACTTTGAGGCTGTAGTTGAAGTGACATATAATGATTACATCTAATAATCAATAGTTTGGAGAGGAAAATAGAAATTAATTTGTGCACTCGATATATTTTCTTTTCCCTACGATAACGGATTTGTGATATCGAGGCTAGTCAACAATGATTATAAAAACGATCGAAAAAGAACGCTTTAATTTGTCCAGAAATGGCATATATTCCGCGGAAATCTGGAACTGATAATGATGTATATCTACGAAATAGAGGTATCATAGAAAATATTCTGACTGATCCCTCATTTACCAAAGCATGTATTCGTAAATGCAAAGATAAATGAATAAATAGTCTGAACCAAAAAACGGAAACGAAATGCATTCGCAAAAGGATTCAGTGATCATGATCATAAGTAAGAAATATCGAGAAAAAAACAAGAAGATTGAAGCGGATTTGTGATATTCTATCGGATTTAAGTACAGCCGGAGCGATTTATCTCTATTTTTAGCTCTGATGATATCTAGGTACCTGATGGAACTACTAAGTACTATACACTGCCACACTCCGCACAACATGACATGACATGAACCTACCACCACTTCATAATCCAGATTCCCCCACAAAGTAAGTCTTAACGAAATATAGAAATCCAATCATCTATTCCCCTAATTCTTACTACCACCACCAGGAGTACAATAAAAGTCTAATCTTATGTTGTTCTTTGTGTTATGATTATTTAGCAGATAGAGTAATTATGCCGGGAAAGAGAAGTTGAAGTTTTGCAATCTTGTATAATATGTTGTGGATATATATAGGATCTTTTATCTATTTACCTATTGATCTATATGCTTTCCAAAATCTGCGATTTTATATTCATCTCTCCCAGCAAATCCAACGCATCCACGAGTTATCTAACCTCTATAAGACATACACCATACCCCAACCCAAAGCTCCTCTCCTTCCCAACTTTTCTCATCCCCGCCCCCGGAACTAAATAATCTTCTCCATAAACAAACACCTCGCAGTCCAAACCCTTCCCATCTCATCCCTCTCAGGCCACATCCCATCTCTAAACCCTACAATCTTATATCCCCTCCTAACGTACCAATCCTCTTGCTCAACGAGCAGCTCCTCAACCTTCAACGCTATTCTCCGTTCCTCTTTTCCGGGATACTCATTGGCTATAACTTCTAGAATGAGTTTTTGAGCGGAAATAGGGGGAGAACATGCGAGTGTTTCAACTGTATCCATGGCTGTGCGGCCTAGGCCGTAACCGCGCAGGGGGCTGGATATGTAGAGGCCGGAGATTTTGTAGGTGGAGTAGAGTGGAGTGGTGGTAGTGGGGGAAGACGGCGGGGAGAATGATTGCACCTCGAGGGCTATGTGACCAATAGGTAGGAAAGAGTGAGGTGGAGAGGGACGAGTACGAGGCAGTGCATTAAAAGTCGTAGCTGAATCAACTAAAAGCTCTGATTCTAGCGGACAGTGCATTATGTGAAGGTTATGAAGCTCATCGCGAGTGGGGCAACTAATTGGTAGGACCTATTATGGTAATTTTAGATGTGTTCGAAAGATAATGGAATAGGGAATGTGATAAACGTACAATCCATTGGAGAGTAATAGTGCCCTGTCTCTGTTTTTCCCGCCATGATTCTACATATTCTGAATTCCATGTGCAGGCAACTCGTTGATTAAATAGTCTCTCGACATGGGATGGAGAGTCTGGATCCCAGGGTATGAGATCGACTTTTGAGAATTTGGGAGAGGGTTTTTTGGGTTGTGTGGTCATGATTGCATCGTCTGAGGGATGTTTGGAATGGAAAAGAGAATGTCGAGCAAGTGGCAAGAAATGAATACTTAACTATGCGATCGCACTTGATCTTACTTACCTACTACTAGTTATGTCGACACAGGGAAATGACTCATTGATTGCTTGTGATAGCTATTCAATGAGTACACTAAAGCCTTGACTCTTAGATATGATGGCTCGTATATTACGGAGAATATCTGAGGACGATTCGTGACATAGAGTAGAGAAGAGAAGGGTCTCTTAGCTTCGATTGAGTGATATCTAGTCATAAGCATACCTGTGAGCAAGATGTCAAACGACAGATTTGCTATCGCTACTGTTTCATCATCCGAATAAGGGAGTATATTGCGATCTGTCTAGTAGTTGCAGTTGCTGTTTAATCATTTTGATTGATGAATTGTAAAAGTCAATGTATTTTGAATGTTTTGTCTGTCATGTTAATTGTAGGGCATACATGAAGTGAGGTTCGTCAGATTATCACCATCTCTAAGTGGGTAAATTTGAGATCGGTGATTGGTCAAATTTTCCACGTTATGCAAAACGAGTTGTCATTCAGAAAATCCGAAAGGAGACAAACAATGGACTGAATATTTAATATACAAATGTTTTCAAGAGATGTTAAAGTAAAAGCTAGTATAAAAGGAGCAGATGCTTCACTGTACATAAATGTCATAATTGTTTAAGATAAATGTAATTCTTGCCCGAGTATTGCGCGTACATAAATGTACGACTTAAGAGCTTCTACTCCAATTGAGCGATATCTAGACGTATCTCTTCCAAAATCCAATATCATCTCGTTCTATATTTCGTCATGCATAGGTAATCTCTTTGCTGAAAGTTCCCTACGCTTATGCGAATGCCATTTTGCCTCCCCAGATCCAAATTTCCAGAACGCCATCGCTATGTAAATGTAAAACCAAATCTTCAATCATAGTTCCATAAATAGAAGAAAATCCCCCAACGAAGAAGGTAAGGGCGTCCCTTTCACGTCACTCATAACCAGACCCAGTTTCCCACTGCAACTATTCCAATCATAATCCACATGCATTCCCAATTCCTCCACAAGCCAAAAACCAGCGAGCTAGCACCGCTACTGGAATCACTACTAGCGGTCAAAACACTCGCACTAACATCCGTCCTTCCTGTCGTTTCTCCATAAATTCCGTTCATGATATCCGCTGTGTCGATACTGGGCCCCACATTGAAAAAATCTACCAATATGAAAGTTGGTTTAATGCCCCACTCACTCTTACATTGCTCCGCCTGAGTTCCCAATGCTCCTGTCGTATTTGTAGATGCTGAGTTTGTTGTAGTGATGTTCCCTACATCTGGAATTGTGATACCAAATGACTGGGCTGTGTCGGCGAAATGATTTATGAGACCCATGTAACTGGATGAAACGGCGGCTGAAGCGGAATCGATCGAGGTGGGACGTTGCAAGGTACAGTTAAATGCATCCAGAGAGAGAACTCCAAAGTAGGTTTCGAAGACATATGTGAATTCTGGAAGGAGGTATGGATAATTAGAATCATAATCAATGCTTGCGATGAAAGTAATCAATCTGGTGTTTGCGGTGATGAGAGTTTGAAGAGTCGGCCAAGTAGCGATAGGTGAGGTGGTAGAAGTAGGTGTATAGCCATAGGTATCGATACCAGAGGATGAGAAGGCGGATCCAAAGGTGGCGACTGATTCATCGTCGGAATTGACGAGAATGAGAGTGACAACTTCATTAGTATTGGCATCCATCCAGGTTTTGATTTCGGCAAGGAAGGCCTCAAGACTACCTCCATCAAGAAGTAGACAAGATGTGTGGCATAGCTCTAATGTTCCGTTCGAGTTATGAACCTGTGCTTGAAGTAATCGAATACCTGCTGACAAAGCAACTGTGACGTTATAAAATTGATTTCCGGATGTTGAAAACCCCGTTGTTTGGTCTCTAAGGAATGCCGAATCGTGGGCTCCCATGTGCGTTATGTTGTTATAGTTTCGATTGCATAGTTCTGGAGAGTTATTACAGACGACTGTGCCCGTTGATGTTGCTTCTTCAGTGACGGATACAGAACCGGTTGACGATGCTACTAATGGTGTAGCAGCAGCTATCGATGATGACGACGATGATGATTGTTGACTTCCATAACCACCATACCCTCCATCATATCCACCATTATTTTGAGGAATGGCCTGCGAAGAGCTAGCCAAAGAAAGAAGTGCTGTTGCAGCAGTAAGGAAGGATCGCATATTTGACGGATTAAAGGGGTTGATATCGCGATAAGTAGATAAGAATCCTTCGTTCGAAAGAGTGTCAAGGCTATGAAGCGTGTTGCTTTTCAAAAAATGAAATGAAAACAACACATGTGGACAACAACAAGTATGTGAAGAAAAATTAAATGCCAAAAATTAAAGAAAATCTCGTAAAGGAAGAGGCTTCAAAAGTATGGAGAACTTTTGATCAAAGTTAATAGATTAGCCATATACGAAAACCACGAAAGACTTTACGTATTACTGCGCCCCGTTGCCTCTTTCAATTCTCTCGAAATTGTCGTAAGCCAGCAACATTACGAGTCTTGGAAAAGTGGACCTTAACCGTATTTGAGTACGGAGTAAGAGCTAGATAGGAGAACTTCCAATCAATACTTCTTCTAGATCGGCATGAAACGATATAAAAGCCCAGGTTTTACGATTTTAAAGGATGGCACACCGGGTAATGCTTGTATATATCGGTAGTCAGACGGTTTCCATGAAGTTTGAGGCTGGTGAGAGAACGAGGATGTTAAAAATTAGTTGGCTGGAAGTTGTGAGGTTGATGAAAATCTTCTTAGTCATTTCTATTTTTATCTTTGAGCAGGGCGTTGAAAATCAATGCATTGATCAACAGAGTACAAATCGACCTAACACAGTTTCGAAAAATGACGAGGACAATAATTAAATTGACTAACGTATGAGTGACTTCGGAGTAAGCTTCTTTTATCACGCAACGATGGAGAATGATCTTCAAAGATGATGCAAATCAGCTTGAGCTGCCCAGCTGCCAAAGCAACGGGGTGGAATGAAGCTGGAATAAAGAAGGTTGAAGATGTTGATCCATCCATACGGGCCACATGCGACCTTCAGCCATCGGGAATACCCCTTTCCCGAAAACCTAATTCATGCGGATATCGGATATCAATCAAATAAGCAGAACGGGAAACCATCAAAGTTTATAATTATAATTAATCATACATACCATCGATAAAGATCAATATTATAATAATCTCAACATTATCGATCATCTATCGTAATCTTATATCAGGCTTTCTCAAACGAAAAACCTACGAATCTGCCTCGTCCGCACGTCTTATCCCAATCAACAAATATAAGAGATTAAGAATTTCCTTTTCTCCACTCTATCCGGAGTCTGCCAGGTCCTAATCTAAGATCAGATCAGACAATCCACAATTCATCAAACAACATTTGCTTCAAGCTTTTTCTCTCCTCCAGATTTTCGAGTTTCGATGGATTTTTCTTTTATGGGGTGAGGTGTGTTACGACCAATCGTAACAGCTACTCAGGTGACTAAGCTTATGGTCACATGACCCAATATTGTCCCACCTAGAATCACTCAACTATAAATAATGGGATATAATGGGAAGTGATGAGATGTATAGTATAAAGGTCTATATATGTCACGATTCATTAATTCACGTGACCTCGAGGACCTTTTGGACCTTAGGGTCCTAGAGGTCCTCAAAAGATGATATAGGGTATATAAACATTCATTTAGTCTCGTAGTTAAGGAGCTTCGTGCTCAACTTAATTATCAATTAGTTTACCTACATTCTACTTGATGAAGTAACGAATTCACTTCCAAGTGAATATTAGTGATAAAGCCTTAATCCACGACTATTAACCAGACGAAACCTCAGGCAGTCGCTGCCTCCAGTACAGTTGTGACGCCTCACACCTCCGGGTCACGTGGCATGCCCCGTTTGTATTTAATCACAGGAAAACTCTCTACTCTTGTTTTCCTTCTTCTTTTCTCCTTAGCTTAGTATTTTCTAATACAAGATACTTTACCCAGTATTCTTGAGTGTGACAACAGTATCGTTACAATATAATTATAATAAATTTCCTTTGTATAAAGCTTTATGTTCAAAATCAATTATTTAGTATACTCTATTATTAGTTACGAATTGCATTATTGTCATTACTTTAAGTCCCTGCTTGACGCCTAGTTATAAACCACCTCGAGAGCCTAGAGCACTTCCACGTGATCTAGACGGCAAACCTCGTAACAATTTATTATAATTATATAAACCTTTGTATTAAACATTTTATCGCCTTTTATTATATCCTATTATTTATAATTGAATGATTCTAGGTGGGACAATATTGGGTCATGTGACAATGAGCTTAGTCACCTGAGTAGCTGTTAGGATTGGTCGTAATATTATTATATTAAATTATATTTATATTTATATTCTGAATATATAATTTATTAATTATATTACTTTTTTTTTTAATTTGTATATCTTTTTAAATATATTATCTATAAAACTATATATTTTATTTATTTCAAAAATAACAAATTCGATATTAATGTTACGAGGTTTGCCGTCTAGATCACGTGGAAGTGCTCTAGACTCTCGAGATAGTTTATAACTAGGCGTCAAGCAGGGACTTAAGTAATGACAATGATGCAATTCGTAACTAATAGTAGAGTATACTAAATGATTGATCTTGAGCACGAAGCTCTATACAAAGGAAATTCATCTTGATTATATAGACCTTCGTGGCATGCGTCCCAGTGCTACTGGGACTGCTGAGCCCACTGGGATCCTCATATCACATGATGCTGAGCACTTGATGTTCGGTATGTGAAGTCCGATGTAACACTTATGGGTTTATCTGAAGTACGGTTTTAAATCGAGGCGGATAAAAAAAGTTAAGTCATAGGCAAACTCTGGTAGGAGAAGCCATAATATAAATTTAAGATCAATCACGCACCGACAGCATGTCATTCCTAGTGAAATGAAATGAAATTTACTCCTTATCGGGTGCCAATTTCAAAAAAGATGTATCAAACTTTATAAAAAGCATTCGATGGATAGATACCTCTGTATGATAGTTCTGTCTGTTCGTGTTTTTTTTTTTGAGACGAGACTTTTTTGCTGATTTGATACTTGATCCGTTTTGAGAAATTCAAACGATTCTATCTACTATCTTGCAGGTTCAATCTTTTTCGGAGGTTCGAATAAAACGTCAATTTCAAACTTCAATGTTACTTCTAGATATCAAGATGTCGATGTTTTGAGATACAACAAGAGCTTATCTAGCAAGATTCGAGGAGACGGCTATATGTCTTCGCCGCCTGGCTCTGTGCCTGATTTGATGACACAAAGTGAGTTAAGGGCGGATTGAGGGCGCCAGTCGGAAACCTTCCCTCCAGGTGCTGCAAGCCCGTCGAGCATTTCTTTTATTCGCACGAATGTGCCATTCCCACAAACTTCGACATCGCCAAGACCTTCACATATCCATGTGCCACATGCTGCGCTCATCAACATGGTCGGAATTGAATCTCGTAGTCTCTACATTGGTAACCATATTCCTTAGAAGTGTATCCTGCGTTGAGCAAATTATGATTTCAGTGGCTGTGAAGGTATTTTGGGTGGTTTTTGGATGGGAAGCACGAGATGGTGATATGGTTGTTAGGGCAATAGTGTATGCAGGGGGGAGAAGGATAATTAAAAAGAGGGGGGAGGAGGGAGGAAAGGGCGACGTCCAAAGACCGGATTGCAGTTCAATCTATGAGACTTCCGGGTATTGGAATGATCCTAAAGGTTGAAGTAATTTTGAATATTAAAGACTTGCTAAGCAATAAAATAATCTCAAGCATCGAATTCAATTTTGGATGATAAACTTATCGGATGATCAAAAAATTCTCAAATGTTCAAAATCCGAAGCTTTCAAATCGGACGGTGAGAAGCGAGCAATGAAAAAGTTAAAGCAGAAGTAGAAGTTGAACCGGAAAAGAAAAGGTAAGAAGGAGAAATAAGAGGAAAAGACCTGACATTAACACATGTGCAGATAATGATATCGTAGTGAAGTATTATGCTCTCATACTAAGAAGAATCAACGGGAATGTAGGCTATCACTCAAAAAGATCTCTTCGACATCCTTCCGGCTTCCGTGAAGGAAAGAGTTCGGGAATGGTAACATGAGTCTTACAAGATATGGGACAGGGATTTAGAGACTTCAAGAGATATAATATACTCAGGTAATAGTCGATATCTAAAGATGTAAAGAAGTATAAAAACTGAGGAGATGTCGAAAACTTCCAAGAAAAAGAATAGCGGGGTTCATCAAATCAAATCCTATGCAGATGAAAATACCCCGCATCGAACCACATCACGTGTTATAATCCTCACCTCTATCACCTCTATCATCTATCTCAAGTTCGCAAGTTTTCTCATCCTCACTCATTTCAATATCCCATCATCATATTCCATACCAACCCACCTTTGCTTAAAACTCTCAATATTCCGAAGATCTAGAAATCATACCAAGAACCAAATATAACAACATTAACACAGACTCAAAATGTCTTCTTCAACAACTAGTACTACGGATTATGCAAATATTCCTACACCACCAAAAGCCATTGCGGATTTTTGTTTGATTCCTGTAGGTTTTCTTCTATCCCTCGTGCATCTCTTCTTTTTCTTCCTTCCTATTTCCTTTCTCTCCTTTCTCTTATCCAAATTTACTCTACCATTCGATTTCTCAAAAAGCTCGAGGCAATACTAACAACACCAGATCGGTACCACTACAGCTTCAGTATCCAAAGAAGTAGCTGCTGTTCAGAGATTGATGAAGGCTAGTGGTTTGAGTTATAGTATGCATTCTGCTGGTACTACTGTTGGTATGTTCTTTTTATTCTTTTATTTCTAGATTTGTTATTTCCATGTGATATCAGGTTGGGATTTAAACGTTAAAGACTCGAAGGGGGATAAATGAGCTTTTGCAAGTGCAGATACATTGTTCTATTTAATTACATATATGGACACTCAAACGCACCCTCGCAAATGATTTTATACCTATATCATCCCTCCTTTAGAAACCTTCCTTCTTTCCCATCCACCTATGCCCTCCTTTCCCATTTCCTCCCAGCTTCCATCCACACCCACATCCACAAACAAAACTAACCACCTCCCCTCTCCCCAAATACAGAAGGTTCCTGGGACGAAGTCATGCGCGTAATAGGACAAGCTCACACACTAGTTCATCAAAACGGAGTTGTGCGCGTGCAGACGGATATTAGAGCAGGGACGCGAACAGATAAGGAGCAGACTTTTGAGGAGAAGGTTAGTAAGGTGGAAACTTTACTTGCTGGGGATGAGTAAGTGCGGAGGACTAGGGGAGATGGGATGAGAGGTATGATGGGAAATTGTAAATGATTGAATGGATGACTTGAAAGTTTGACGGCGGGTTTTGGTCGAGGATGAATGGAATTGGATTGAACTGAAATGAATGGGGAAATTGTTGAATTGTTAATCAGAAGGTCGGACCAGCTTATTGAACCCTTTTAAGTTTTAGGGGACAAAAGGAAATGGCAGAATGACCGAAGAAAAATGGAAATAATGAAATCATGAGAATATGCAAAAATACGACGAGCTCATCGAAATATGGAAGTCCTGAAATCACAAGCATCTAAAACAGCAAGGAAAGAAGATAGGCAAACAAACACACAAACAAGCAATCACATGTGGATATCTAGCAATGAATGAATAAATGAATGAGTGAATGAATATCATCAAACGTAATCTATAACTCAACCTATAGCTCACTGGATATATATAACGGACACCAAAGCTTGTTTAAGAGGACTAAAGTAGTGAATATAAATATATATGAAAACGAAAAAGAAAACTAGCAAATCTTTATACAGAGCATTTGATTCGTGGGTGATGCAATTGAGGACGGATATATACAGCTTCAACTCCCTATACCCTTCTATCATTTAGCCTTCACCGCCCCTATCGAAGTTTGAATCGAATTAATCTTCGTCCCCAGATACTCTGTCTTCCTAGCCTCATCCAACCAAGGTATCTGTATTTCCTCCACACAGTCCCGAATCAAATCAACCAAAGCCTTAGAATTAGGTGAATCGTCAAGAATTCCTAGGAATGAAACTCTTGATAGACCGAGTGCTGCGGCTATTCGAATTTCGGATCCTTTGGGTAGTTGTACTAATCTTGTGGATGGTTTGGTAGGATGTGCTTTTGAGGCTGTGGCGATGATTTGTGGGAGATGGGAGTTGAGGATTGGGGGTTGATCGGAGCGGGCGACGAATATGGCTGAGAAATGGGAATCGGGCTTGAAGACATCCTTGGTTTGGGGGCTGGTCTCGGATTTAGGGTAATCGGGATTTGCTTTGGTATCCAGGACTTTTTTGGACGATTCTTCTAGCATTCGATGGATACTGTTAAGCCCTGTAACAATGTGGGAAGATATTTCAGGTGGCGGAGGAGTTTCTGAGGACTTCTCATTTCCTGCCTTTGAGTCTCTTCTTTTGCGCTTTTTGCTGCGCTTTCCTTTGGATGGAATAATGTGATTGGAACGATATGATCCAATTGGTGATAATATACTAAAAGATGGTTAGCCTTGTGATTAACATGAAATTGCTGTACAGGATTCTTTGATGGATTGCAGAACTCTCTGCACTTATGTCTCAATTGATGATTTTAGGAATTCTCTTGGGACAGAAATCAGTGACTGAAAGATAATTTCAGGTGTGCTTATGCATCAGAAGATTTACACACCTGCATAGAAGTTCAACTATGGTTTCTTGGTCTTTGGAGGATATTTGTGGCCTGGGATTTCAGATTAGGATTTATACCAAGTGATGCAGGTGGTGAATGTTTACTAACCATTGAACCGTAGTGAATGGAGTATCCAATTGATAAATAGTTTTAGTTTTCTTATTATCCATTTTCTTTTTGTCCCCAGAGAGGTGAGAGTGTTGAAGGAAGGTGGCTAGCGGAACCTTTTCTTAAGCTGTGGATACCTTCGAGTAGTAGACCGATTGTGAAAATTGATATCTTATGGCTACTAGGAACTAGGCACTGGGTAATTATCTTGTGAAGGGATCGAAGTCGATTCGATCATGTGATTTTTGGATATAGTGAAGCTTTGATTGACACCTACCTAGTAGTGAATACCTAGAAGACGTTTGATATCAAAATTTTGGAGGGGTAAAATAAGGTTAGCTGTAGACCAAAGAAAATTGGGTTTAGTGGAAAAGCGAAATGTGTGAATGCCTTAGGCCAAAAACACATATGGCGGGCGGCGGAGTTTGGACTCCTTGCCACTTTTAGATGAATTCTACCAATTGGTAATCTCTTGCCAAAACACCAATGGAAACAAACGCATTGTGATGTTGAGACATAATTGAATTTATATGGATAGTATTGGAATATACAAATAGCTATTCTTAAAATGTTGCATTATACAGTTGTCATTCATTAGCAAATTGCTATTCATATATAGAACAATATCTGAAAAGAAGTAGTAGTTATTTATCCTGCCTATCAATTTCTAAGAGTAAACTGCCGCCTCGATTCAGCGTTGCTGCTTTATCCACACGCCATGAATTGAGTGGGGCGTGCAAAGTGAAAGCTCGAAATTTAGTTTCGATAAGAGTAATACCATCCACCACCATCATCAATCCATCAAAATTCCCAAAAATTATTTCACAACCAAAAACTCTTCTTTAATAGTTAATTCCCCAATTTCTGATCGTTCAAACCCTTTTACCTTATATTCAAAAGGGTTGACTTGCTGGATAAGGAAAAGCAAGACACTTTACATTTGACATTCATCCTAACTGTAACCTAGAGTTACTGTTGTTACCTACCTTACCTTGCCTGCAAATCAATCGGTGGATCGTAAAACTACGTAACTGCGTACCTTTGGCTTTTCCTTTTCCCTCTACCTACCTAGGTACACACACATTTATTTACACACATCAGAACACCACAATCATTTTCTTTTCTTTCACACATCACCCGCAGGTCTTTAACCAGGAAAAGTTTAACCCGTGTAGCTTTAACTTCAATACCTACTACATCTTAATCGCATAAACTATTTCAACTTTATAATTCTCGTCATAGGAAATCTACCCCTCTCACCTCGTCATCCCGGCGTGCCTCCCAAGCTTAATTCTCAGATAATTCCCAAATTCACCTTCTTGTGCGGGGAATATCAATTTAATAAATTACATTCACATGCGACTTCCTTGGCTATTAGCTACGTGAAGGGTTTGCGAAAACTTTCGGTCGCTACGGCTCCTGCTGTTCTAGACAGCTTCCATCGCATTCATTCAATTTCTCACACCCTACCAAATGGACCAAGATCCAGTAGAGTCGTCGCCAGAACGTGCGATCTCATCAGAGCCTTGTTCGACACATCCACTTCCATTCGATGACAACGAGCAGCATTCTGCGAGAAAGCGACAAAAGACTTCTAGAAGTGGCTCGAGGAGTAGGTCGGTTGACACGGCTAAAGCTTCAAATATTCCACCCGATTCGATGTCGTCACATAAAGATGATTCGGATATTCTTCATGACTCTTTCCCACCAAGCACTCCGACACGACCTGGCACCGCGCAATCACAAACCGGACCAACATCCAGTCGAGTTACCATCAACCTGCGAACTCCTCAACCTCCTTTAGAATCGATATACTTCAGCTCCCCTTCGCCTAATACTCCATCGAAAATGACACACATTGTGGACGATGAAGGTGCCAGAATTAGTATTGAATCCGAAAGTGATGTGCTTTCAACTGTGCCAGCTTCAGTTATTGAAACGCCCTCTTCCTCTCCTTCTGTCATGGAAGGAAGCCCAGAGGTTGAACTCGTTCCTATCAGTTCTGATGATCCTGAGCGAAGCCCAACTCTCGGTATTATCGACGAGGAAGAAGTCTTTCCTGACCCTCTAAATCACTTCCCGGCTCAACGTCGCGGAGAAAACATGCTTCATGCACTCAGGAAGGTTTTACACATTTTGCAATTCGGTAAGGAATCTTGCGCAACCATGAGATAAAGGAAACATTTAACAACCATTGTAGATGCCATTGATACTGAGGATTTATTTGATCGACTTCGTGCCTGGATAGATGATTTTCTTCGTTTCGCTAGTTCAGACAATCGCTTGCATAATGCATTCACCAGACATAGAGACTTTTGGATTGCATTTCCAGATATGATATGGGCATTGAGTTGTCGAAGGTTTGTAATACCATACCTGCAATAACGGAGGGCACTCTGAGCTAACTTTATGGCAGTCGTTATTTTGGAAACTTTATGAACAGACTTAACTCGCGTTGCAAATCTTTAACCCACTTCTTATACCGGTACGCCAAACTTTCCGGAAGATTCCTCGCAATGGACGTCAAATCATTATCATATGGAACAGACCAAATACCGGAACTCGTGTCCCCACATTTCATTCACACTTACTCTCACCTACAAAAGATCAATTCAGAGTCAAATCATATTGGAAGAAGTTTGGAAACCCATTACAACTGGAAGTGGGATGAAGATACTGCCGAGCTTCAAACTTATTTTGAGGATGGTGGTGGATCGATGCTTGCTCTGACCAAGTTCGTTGAAGGGCAGTCGCGGTTCCTCCCAAACTGTCCAAGACTATTTGAGAATTTTTCCGAGCCGTCAAAATTGATGGATAGAATGAGTCTTCTTGCTGCGGTGGCTAAGAGACAATCAGGACCCGAGATTTATGACGACGCTAGCCGGAAACTCGCCCATGGATATGACTATTTCAATGTCATGTCTTCAGCGCTGGACTCTATCATTGAGAAAAATGCCACGTTTCTTACACCTGAAGCCGCAAATACGCATCTTTCATGTCTAACGCAGATATTGTGGAATTCGGCAACGTGGAACCCTCGAATAGCGAAATCTCAAATGGAGATACATAGAAAGATCTGCCCCGATCTTCCCATCCCAATGCTTTCCAAGGCCATGGCTCTCGAATGGAAGTTTTTCGTCCTTCAAAAACTTATCACATCAACTCAGATGCAACTTCGAGTAGTTGGTGTAACAACCATGTGTGCAGATCTCTTAAATCTTCATAGTACTTATCGAGCAAAGGAAGCGCCGCCAAGCGGTGGCTTAGTTCTTCTTCACTTTGCGAAGTTAGTATTGCAACATAAGCTAATTGACTACATCGTCGGTATTGGATCTCACCCCGAAATTATCAATGAAAGCGGCAACATCGTCGGCTTTCTAGTAGTAACGAAAACATACGAGGACGAGCAAACTGATCTTATCTGGCAGACAGTGATAACGAGCCAGGATCCAAGGGTTGTGGAGGCTATTCTCAGAATGATGAAGAAAGTCCTTAACTTACTCGAGTATCCAGCGTGCCTCTACATTTGTCAGAAAGTTGCTGCCTTACCAATACAAGCGTTCACTGTCGCAATGAGAGACTTCTGCGAACATCTCTTCAGAGAACTTTCAAGCAAGGTAGGTCGTAGTGATCTCGACGCGTCTCCCTATGACATATGCGTCCGTCTGATTCGCGAATCATCAATTATCAGCGATGAATACCCGAACGGTTATCCTGAGATTCAAAATTTTGCTGCAAGTCACCTACGCGAGTTGCTTGTTCATGGGCCTGGTCAGGAAGCACGCACAGATATCTACCTAAGTTGCATCAAGGACATCTCTGACAAAACTGCCACTGCCCCTGGCAGCATATGTGTCGTCAGTGCATTGCTTCATCAAAGTTTGATGCCAGATCTTCACACACTGACCGCTCAGCATGGCCTTACAAGATTGATGGTCGATGAGCTTGAATCGAACATAGCTGGAAATCGCTCTCTTGCTTATGATAGCCCTGCCAACATTGCTCGTCGTGAGATTTTACTACAAATCATTCTGATGGATCCGGACACTATCAATGCCGAACTTGGCACACGGCTTTGGAATTTGTTGGTGGGATCTCAGTCAAATGACACAGCCGACCGCCTAGCAGGATGGCAAATCTTGAACAAGGCTTTCCAGAAAGCGAAGTTTTCCAACAGATACCTTACCATTTGCTTTCAGAGTTATCTACCACATCTGGAACCTAATCATTTCTTAGATGGAACTTTGCTGTTTGTGAAGAGTGGGGTTGATTTCTGGCTAGAGGAGAAAGAAAAGGAGTCTCAAGAAGATGAGAATGTTAAGCTAGATCTATCCTTTGACTTTCTCGCCATGGAGCAGTTATGGCGGATAATCGAAAGCGCCCCTCAAGGAAAAGTCTACGAGCAGGCCATACAAGAGCTTGTTGGTGTTTACGTGGGTCCCTTTATCCGTAGTCTGCCCCACTTCAAGACACGGGAACTGCATTTAGCATTTCTCACGCGGTGTTTGGACAAACTAGCAGATGCTGCAGGTAGATTGAAAACCTCTAGTACTGATGGAGTTAGGAGTGATGATGAAGATATGGTTGTCGTGCTTCCAGAATTT
Source organism: Sclerotinia sclerotiorum 1980 UF-70 (assembly GCF_000146945.2). Lineage (NCBI taxonomy): Eukaryota > Fungi > Ascomycota > Leotiomycetes > Helotiales > Sclerotiniaceae > Sclerotinia > Sclerotinia sclerotiorum. The sequence continues at coordinate 84,798 of NW_001820810.1, read as the reverse complement.
CACATTCAAGAGCAGGAATTGCTTTTCATTCGGTCACTCGCAGCTCTGCAAACATTTCTCGCGACATATTCATGCCACGCACACTTTGCCACTCCGAAGTTGCGGTCCGCTGTGAGCATACCATCAGATACTGTCGAGGGAACTTCTCTTACGATCATGTACCAAGCATTTGGTGAAACTACTTCGTGTATAAAGAAACTCACGATAGGCGCGAAAGACACAGCTGCTACATTAGTTGCAAAGCTGCAAAAGGAGACTGATTTTACTTCTTGTAGGGTATTTTACAGTGGTAAGGAGTTCATGCACGATGACGCTGAATTGTGTAAGTCTGTGGAGAGTCTCAATTTGAACGGCCTTGTTCTCGTCAAACGCCGTGACGAAACGAATCCTCAATTGCCGAGCAGCAATGGTCCTCTCCAATCGGAAATCACAAGAAATTTCGATCAAATTTGGAGTTATCTTGGCATGCAAGAAAATTTGGCGGAAAAGGTATGCGTAATGGACATCTTAACGGCTTTTATAATCCTAACGTTTCTCAGATCTACTCATTCCTCATTCAATTTCCAGTCTATGACAGAGTGCTACAGGATCTTAGCAATTCTGCCGTCCCATATACCGAAATATTCCCACTTGGGCAACCATACAAAGCTCTGTATGGCTTGTATGGATTGAAGCAATACATTCCCTCCCAGTCTTCAAAGGTTTGCAATTCATCTTCCCCTGGGAGGTCTTGACTAACTCATGCAGGGATTTATTGATGCTGCTAGTTTTGATCGAGCAATGACTTTACTCGTCGCTGCGATCTCAGATCCGAAATTCCTTGAAAGTTGTGCACCGCAAACAATTAGAGAAACTTTAGCCATGCATTTTATTAGCAGCTTGGCGTCACTCCTTAAAGGTAATGATAATTTATTCCATCAACGAATCATCAGCTAATACTTCATAGACCCGGCTCTACCTGCATCATCGACGGTTGGTATCAACGACAAACTTTTGGAACGTCTCCTAGACTTACTATATGCTGCCAAGTCAGTGGCGGGTGGAGAAGCCTCGGTCCATCTGATATGGACTAGTGTTGAGGCTTTGCTTGAGGTTGCCATTCAGAATTCTGCTTTATGGAGTACCTTCATTCGCCATCTTAATGGCAGTGATCTCCTTCAAGATCTTCTCTTGGAGGATCTTCGGCCATTTGTCCGAAAAGCCATCTCAAAACACATCACGAGCAAATCTACCTTCAATCCCAACCCAGCTCATGTTTCCCCATCCGAGGTTGCTATCACATTGTGGCCGATAGTAGCCAAATTGATTCCCGAGGCTGTCAAGAGACCTGGACAGTGTGAGGAGACGTTTCAACTTGCACTGACGATATTTAAAAGATTGTTGGAGACAGAAGTCGATGTAGATCTTATCACCGTCGCACGAGAGTGGGGTGAGCTACTCATCCATCACGATAACTGTGAAGATGTTGGCGTACCTGAAGCCGTTGATATGGTTACTCAAGGCTTAGCCAATCTGTTGCATCATGCCGTGATGAGCATGAAGCATCCAGAACAAAAGTTGTCCTGTAGAGGTCTAGGACTTCGCATCTTCAAGAGACGTTTGTTTCCTACCATTTCGAACGAGGATGATATTGGAAACGATGGACTTATTGCCCAAAAAATCCCAGTGATAAATTCTAAAACTCGACATACCATGGGAGAGACTGTATTGGCTCTAGTCAAAGACGACATTACCCAGTACAAAGAACTATTGCAGCTACTGTCAGAGGTTGCTCCTTATGAGCACAGGGCCATTGACCCATATCTCTTCGACATGCAAATTGTATATGAAAGATCGAAGGCTGTCAGATCTCCAACTGGTTATGTTGGCCTGAAAAATCTTTCTAATACGTGCTACCTCAACTCTCTGGTTACGCAGCTATTCATGAATTTGTCATTCAGGGAATTCATTCTCCACTCACCTATCACTGTTCCAGGTTCGCAAAAGCTACTCATTGAGACTCAACAATTGTTCTCTTTCATGCAAAATAGTATGCAACGATTCATCGATCCAACTAATTTTGCTGCGTCTATTACAACCTTTGAGGAGACGGAGATTGATGTCACCGTCCAAATGGATGTCGACGAGTTCTACAACCTTCTCTTCGATCGTTTCGAACGTGAAAATTTAACAGACGATGATAAACGCAAAGTTAGATCATTTTATGGAGGCAAATTGGTACAGCACGCGTCAAATCGCAAGAATGCCCTCATATCTCGGGGAGATTAGAAGACTTCTCCGCCATTCCATGTGATTTAGGGGGAAGAAATCTCTACAAGAAAGTCTACAGGCTTATGTCGAGGGCGAAGCCATGTAGGAGAAAACAAGTACAAATGCGAAGCTTGTGATCGTCATGTCAACGCAGTCAAACGAGCGTGTCTCACGGACGTGCCAGATAATTTGATCTTTCATTTGAAAAGATTCGACTACAATCTTCGCACAATGACACGTAATAAAATCAACGACCACTTTACATTTCCGCCATCGATAGACATGCGGCCTTACAAGGTTGAATACCTCATGAACGAATTAGGTGAAGTTGAAGAGGATATGTTTGAGCTTGTCGGCGTTCTTGTCCACACTGGAACAGCAGAAACTGGCCACTACTATTCGTACATCCGAGAGCGGCCACAAGTTGGTAGCCAAGAAAATTGGGTGGAGTTCAATGATGACGCGGTGACTTCTTGGGAGCCAGGCTTCATGGAGTCAGCCTGTTTTGGTGGTCTTGAGCATGGGACTATTGACAACCTCCCATTTGAAAAGAACTATAGTGCCTATATGTTGTTTTACCAACGTTCTTCCACATTGATCGTCGCAAACGATGAACTGGCCAAAAAGGAGAATGGAGTTTCACCGAAGGCAGTTGTCAATCCGCTACAGGGGAGCCGCATAAACATGAAGAACAAGCCTGTGGTGCGTAACCCATTGAAGATAGCTGTCGAGCCGCGACAGGCGAACCACATCACTCTGGAGAACGAGCTTGTGATGCGTAGGTATTGTCTCCACGATCCTGCCCATGTCTTCCTGGTTCGGAATATGTTTGAAAACACAAGGCATCTGAATAAGCTCCTGCACAATGGGAAGTGCACAGACGCGCACGAAGTCGAAAAGCAAGCCATGTGGGTTGCAATGTGTCATCTGGACCAAGTAGTCGCACGTTCAAAAGATGTCCCAGACCTCGGAACATACGTAAACTCCTTGCGGGCACAATGCCAATATTGCGGCGAATGCAGCCGGGATTTTCTTGACTACCTTTGTAGATGCACAGATTCTTTCCGTTTCTTGCTTCTGAAGTGTCCTGAAGCCGCGGTCCGTTCAGAGGTAGGCGTTGCAGTCCTGGGAGCCTTATTGTCGGTAAAGAATGGAATACGATATGCATACGGTCTTAGTAATGGTGGCCGCGTTCGTTCTGACGATCCAAATTTGCTTCAAGATGTGGTTGCCGCCTTGGTCCGACTATACGAAAACTTTCACAACAGTATAAGGGCTTGGCCTGAATACTTTGGCTTGCTCGCTAGCATCGCTAACCTCGGGGATCACGAGGCAACAGTTCTTCTCGACTCTGGATTTCTCATGAAAGCCATTGATATCATATGCGCGGATACGATAGACAATGATTCTCAATTAACACGAATGCTTCAAGCAATTTCCAAGAGGAATTTGATGCAAAGACCAGTCTCGTATGATAGCATCATCGACCTCTTAGCTCGACTCATCTCAGTTTGCGACCCAGTGGCTGCTGAAATCGATCAGTCTAGTTCACGACTGCAATTGTCTCTTGGTGGTCGTAAAATACCCTTTTCGTTTGATGAAAGGAACAGAATTAATTGCCACTGGACGAGGACTAAGGCCCATATCCTCACCGAAAAGCTTCTCATGATTAACCAGAACCAGCACGCAACGAAATCGATTATCGCCACACTACTACACTTTCCACATCCTGACGAGCTTGATCTTGACCAATATATGTATTGTGCAATTATTCATGGCATTAAAAGGAACAGTCAACCACTATGGGGTCCATTTTTAAGAGCCGCGATATTGTATTGCGAGCATTCAGAAAACCCGAAAGCAATTCCGGATATGGCTTTTCATATTGCTAAGAATTCGTTTAATCTTGACAATAACGATGGATCAGAGTATCTTCGGTTCTTCAAAGATCTCGTCGCTTTGCGAAGCAACAGCAACGATATTTCTCAAGAGGAAATCACAAAGATTGTCTTGTCTACACTTACTCAATGGGTCCCTACACTTCTTACTCATCACCAAAGCGCTGTCAGATCTGATACCGAAGATTTCCTTGGAGAACTTATCTTCAATATCGGTGTTGAAGAGGACGATACATCACCAGAAAATGAACAAACCCTAGCAGATCACAGGCGGGACCAGACGCGTAGATTGGGTAACGCTTGTTTAGAATATTTACAAGATGTTTATATACGACAACGTGTGCAAGCCGTTAGGACGGTTATGATTAACATCGAGCATGTTGTTGGTCTTTGTCTTCAATATTTTGAGCCTGGACCAGCAGCCGATCGATATAAGTTGAACATGGACAGTAAGTCAACGTCATTTCGATTTGTAATCAAAAAAGCAACTAACATATTTAAGATCTCTGGAATCACTTAAGAAGATATATGGTTGAAGAAGTAGACGATGGTTCTGGTAGGATATCGCACTCTAGCCCATTTAAACATGCTAACCATATCATAGCATGGGAAAATTCTGATGATGAATATGCCTCTGATGAACCTATGGACAACATAACGGAACTTTGTGAACCTATGGATAGTGAGTTAGATGGACAGCTTTAACTTTATTGTCTAAATTCCTGTGATACTATCATCTTCAGTCTTCGTCTTTTTCATCTTTTGATTATAAGCTGTCAAAGCTTTCGAAGTCTTCAGTCTCCATAGGCGTATGGTGTTATTAAACGACGGGGCCAAATACTGGTCGGATGAATTAGCTGTTAAATGCGGACAGGTCATAAAAAGGCGTTATATGTGGCGTAATATTTTCAGAGACTCATAGCATAGCAATACTGGCGAATGGCTTTTACTAATTTTGATGAAATGCATTTGGCTCAGTCGGGGTTTGGTTATGGACATTGGGAATTGGTATTGGCGGCGGATTGGGCTGCTCAGGCTGGATTGGGCTGGGTTGGAATGAACGGAGTTGATACAGTGGATGGGATAAATGACTCATGATATTTTGTGTTTCCTTTACTGTGATTTTAGTTTTCTTTTATCTTATGGATGGGCGGAATGGATTGGGATGGGATGTGAAGATGGATGGATGATTAGATAATGGATGGCGTTGTGAAGTCTATCGGACATGTTTTTTTCAGGGACGAATGATGCAAGGGAACAATGAGAGTATGATGGGAGAGAAGAAATTATGATATCATGCTGGTAAGGGCGGAGAATTACGTAGTTAGCTTAGTTACGAGCAAGAGAAGAAAAGTACTTGCGAGCAAAGAGAATATGCCTTGCGGAACTATAGATGTTATTGATAAATATTTATAGGTAATTCTTAACTGTTTCTGCTTTGTTGATGTACATGATGTGATGTGATGTACTCGAGGATATAGTTTATTCTTGGGTGACTATTGTAAGTCAGATAGGAACGTGCATGTGGATATGGATGTCGGGTGGAAATGGAAATGGAAATGGAAATGGAAATGGAAATGGAAATGGAAATGGAAATGGAAATGGAAATGGAAATGGAAATGGAAATGGAAATGGAAATGGAAATGGAAATGGAAATGGAAATGGAAATGGAAATGGAAATGGACATGCAATATGCGGAGTGCGGGACATGATGAGATATGCAAAGGTTCATATCAGCATCGGGAAATTCCCATATCCACCGGTACCTGGTGATCTATCGTAACTGAAACTCTGAAACTGAGAAGCGAGGTGAGGATGAGGGGTATATTGTAAATAGGGGAAGGGAATAAGGTCTAATTGCATCAGCCAAATTAATGATAAAGGCACAAGGGAGTACTATTCTTATTAGTAATTGGACAACTGGATGATTAGAAGATGAAATATAATATGCAAGGTTGTGAGTCGTGATATAAGGGAATTTCAATATATGTTCGAGTATGTATATCGAGGTGATCTTTTTTAGAGGTTGGAGGGGTGAGGGGTGAGGTGTGAGGGCTTGCATGTAATCAGGAGAAAATTCTTATTTGTTTCAACGGATCTACAGTTGATAAATGATTTTTAGCAGATAAACGCCAGAAATCCCAGATGCGGGGTATTTTGTTTCTATATTTGAAAATTCCCATAGTTCGTCACATCCAAAAATAAATTGAGATATTATCAGGGTTGCACGGATATTGAATATATCATTGGTAGATGGTAGGCGCCCGGAGTTCATCACATCTGGTGTGTTTTTGATAAAGTCCTAGCATTATAGTACTATATACAGACCTTTGAATATTTGTGGCTGCTAAATGGGTGTGAGTTTATATCTTTGCTGGTTTGATATAGTAATCGTTAATACCAAAAATAAAATGATCCACATTTGACTAGAACTAATGGAATGCATGATTTTATTTCAGGAAACACTTTTGACCAATCATATTACATGAACATAAATGAATGTCTTGCATATTTGCTCTAGAAAGAGATAATTTCTCCCCAAGAAAGTTTTGATGTAGTACTCAATGATCATTGAGCAGGATGTAGTCAAAGCTCATCAGATTCTTGCGCCATTTGCCTTATAGACCATGCTTAGTTACATCTTAAGGCTACCCGCTACGCGCTTTGCGGGAATTGTGCATCGGAGAGTTTATTTTGGGGATTGGCGTCTTTTTGTTTTTGGAGTCTTGATATTTGTATATCTGTTAGCTAGATCCTCAACTTAAGTAACTGTTCATCGGCTTCAGCTTTTTATATTGCATATACAGATAGATCAAGGTATTAAAAGTTCTTAGTTCATCTATCTATCTACTGTGGACCGGTTCACTATCATCAATATGCCTATCTCAAAGAATAGTATATCTGCTCCATTGGAAGCAGGTACATCACTGCTTCAACCAATGCAATTACCATCCGAATTACTCGAAGCTCTTGATTATGTATCAAAACGTCTGGTACGAAAATGTCTTCACCTATCATTAATTGTCATCAAGAGAGACAATCAAATTCAAAGTCCTGTTATATCCAAATCTGTAACCGCACCTGGTTCTCATTCTCTCATTGCATCACCGACAACACTGCTTTACAATAACGCACCGCTTACATCTTACACTCGCGATGTTTCACCTTCCAGTCGAAGATCTTCTCCTTTGAGCTCCCGAGCTGCAAGTCCAAGTAACACAATCTTTTCCAATTCTCCTTCCGAACGCTCAACTTCTACATCGGCATCTACACTCTCCACATCCACAATCTATCTCTCACGCACCAAATACTCCGGACTTCCCTCATCCCCAAAAGATACCATGGCCCACCACATCCGCGCATCCATTTCCCCCCCTTCAACCCCTTGCACTCCAACCACCGAATGGACAGCCCCAGACACACCAAACCGCTACGGCATAACCCTAATGCATTCCACCACCCTAAACCCCCGCGCCGAACGCATCTTACGCACCACCATATCCCGAGCCGAGAAAAAATTCCCCGCTATCGGCGGAAACTGGTTATCTACATCATCGCTCTCAGAACCCATAACCGATTCACCCACTCAAGATTTAATCCATCGTTCTCTTTCTCAAAATCGACTTGTTTATACAAGTGCGGGATTATCGCTCTATTCTCTCGATTACTTGTATACATTTAAATGCGCACTGCATGTTTATTCTCGTAGTCTCTCGGTAGAAGATATGAAGATTGCGGTAGATGAATTGAGAAGATTGGTATTATTACAAGATAGGAAGAAAATCGGAAGAGGGGAGTTGGTGAAATGTTACGAGTGGTTGGGGATTTCGCTAAGTGCGCTGTGTGATGTTGAAGAGGGGTATAGGAAGTTTTATGGGGGTGGGTTGAGGGAGGGGGCGATTTTAAAGGAGGAAGGGAGGTGTGTTGGGAGGAATTTGTCGGTTAGGACTTCGTTTGTGGGTGCGGAGGATCTGGTTAAGGTGGGGGAGAGTGCTAAGGGGAGGGATGGGGAAAGTCCGGTTTGGGGGAGGGGGGATGATGGGATGGGAGAGAAAGAGGAAGAGGATAGGGGGCCGTTTTTTAGGGGTGATAGAACCCCGAATCGAGTGGAGGATTTTAGTCCGGGGACTAGAGGGGAATGGGAGTTTTTGATGAGGGGAGAGAGGAGTTTTACGCTTGTTGAGGTGGATTGTTAGTGGTGTGGTGCTTTTGATTGGATGATTAGATGATTATTTGGGTGTTTGGTTTGGTTGGGTTGGGTTGGGTTTGGTCTGGTATAGGTTGGTATCTGGACTAACTAAATGGTATTATGACGTATATATTCCCTGAAAACAAGAGCTGTGATCGGGTGGGTGGAGTTTATTTATTTATTTATTTGTTTATTTACTTAGTTTGATTTGATTTGATTTTGGAATTTCTTGGGTGGGCTAGCACTCAGGATTATGCTATATATAATTTATTTCTATGTTGTATATTATATATTATCTATTATCTATTATCTATTATCTATTATTTATTCTTTATTTTTATATATTGATATTCGGTTATGATGTTGCTTTTTATTATCTCTGTTTCTCTCTCTGTGTGTATACTCTTTCTTCTGATATTCCTCTTCCCCCTTCTCTTCCCCCTTCCCCTCCCTATACCTCTCCTATACCTCTCCCCTTTCCACTCCACTCCTCTCCTCTCTTCCCCCAAAACACCAAACCTCAACACTTCATCCGCCACCAACCCACCGACCCATCAAAAAAAAAACTCTCTCTCTCTCTATCTCACAAAATCCCAATCTCAAAACACACAACATACATACAAAATCTCCAAAATCAAAGATCCACAACCCTAGCACTGGCACTGGCACTAACATTATATCCGGGCAAATATTGTATAATATATATATATATATATAACCTAAACCCTAAACCCTAAACCCTAAAACTATCAATTTTTAAAATTAATAAGAATTACCACTATGCTTAATCACTCAGCTTTTCAGGAATCAATCAAGAATCAAGAAGTAGGAAAAAGGAACAAGTTAATAGAAAATTACTTACATATATACTAGCTAGCCATGGATTTATATACAGATATCTTTCTATATACTGGGACATCAATATCAATATTAATCGTAATATCAATATCAGTTAATTAAAGGATTTTGTAATTTCAAGATCTTGTTTAAGATTTATACATATTATGGTGGTAGGTAATGAGTGAGTGTAGTTAGCTATAGTTAGAGTGTTTTATTTTTTATTTGTGATTGAGTGAGTGAGTCAGTGGGTTGTTTGCTGATGGTGTGATTTATATATTTATGTAAGATCCTGTATTGTTTTTGTGTGGATATGTTATATTATGGTAGAGTATAGTATAATATAGTATAGTATAATGTGACATACAAGAGGAATGGTTTAAAGGTAGTGAAGAATGAGGAATGATGAGTGATGAGTTATGACGAGATGAGTTTGTAGAATCTTGGTTGGGATTAAGGGGGTATTCTCGCTTATTGTCGGATTTTTGTAGGATTTGCACTTCTTCTATTACTACCTAGGGAGATGAGAGGAGAAGGGAATTCTCCTGTTGTATACGTGCGCAGTAGGATGTATGGATGCATGAATAGAGATCTGTAAATAGTGATGAAATACATGGGTATCAAGTTATTTTCGTATATCCATTACATCTTCAATATAGTATAAATTCCGCATCACCATCATTTTCTCCCTTTGCGATCCTCGATATCAAAAAACTTGATCAATCTAGACACCCAACTCATTACCAAAACCACCAATCTACCACCCATATTTACTACCAGCTTCCTTCCTATTATTCCTTCCCGTCGCAAAACTTTCCTCCAACGCTTCCTTTTGACTCTGCGCCGCCCCAACCAATTGTTTCAAACTATGTTTACCAGGAGCAATAGCTCTAACTGGATTATGTACCACTTGTTCACCTGATGCGCGTAATTCTTCATTATGTGCGTATTCTTGATCTGTGTTGAAATTTATGATTTTAGTTGCTGCCTGTAGACCAGAGCCACCTTTTTGACGCCCAAATAGTTGGCGACGTTCAGCGGCAGACAGGTGAAGAGTATCAGCTATTGACGATAAGGATTCGGTGTTATGGGTGTTGACTGGGGGAGTAGGGGCGAATGGAAGAGTATGTGTGGTTGTGGGAGTGTATTCTTCGTAGGTTGGTTCTTGGTCGGAGACTGGTTGGTAAAGCATTGGTTTGTATTCTCCATTAGAAGTGGTGATTGGAGTTGTGTTGGCTGATTCTACTTCGAGGGAGAATAATGATACTTTTGGTTTTGGAGTTGCTTTCCCAGAATTCTGTGGAGTGGATGGTGTGCTGATTTGTGGTGTTAAAGTAGAAGTAGGTGTAGATGTAGATGTAGATATATTTAGGCTTGATTTTTGAAGCTTCTTTTTTGCTGGTTTTCTTGCGACAGATAATGGTTTGAACATTAATGGTTTTCCAACTAATTTGACTTCATCTGCCGGTTTCTGTTCATCAACCAAGGAGCTTGGAGGAGGTAAATTCATTCCAGATTCAGTACCTGCCTCTTCATCTCCTGCAGGCTCTTCCGTGTATTCTCTCACAGGCTCCGGTTCTCGACTAAAAGCAGGAGTAGCTCCAGTCTTTAAACTAACTCCAATTCCTAAACCACTCTTTCGTGCCGCATTTCCACCACCTAATGTCGCATTTGTAGATTGTCCTGTTCTTTTCGGAGCTGGTAAGAATGAATTGAATCCACTGAAAGCTCCACCACCAGTCTTTGCGCGCTTAGTTGGTGGTTCATCGATTTTGGTATCATCCTTAGATGTTTGTGGTAATGAAACTCGAATTTTGCCAGGATTTGATCTATCGACAACTTTTTGAAATGCTGGTCTGCTGGTTGTAGATGTTGATGATGATTGCTTGGGCGCAGTGACCTCTGCGACATCTGAATCGTCCGAATCCGAGTAATCGACAAGTCCCATTGTTGTTGATGGAAGTTAATACTTTTGTTTGTGATGATTTGTGAGTTAGTTGATGAAGAGGCTGTTACTACTCGAGTACAGTCCAGCCTGATGAAAAGTGAATGGTCGCCAATTTTAGTGTACCCCAGATAACCTTTCTTGCTGTAAGGCTGAGCACTGATAGATAATGTACCTAGCATTGCAACTTCATTCATTCATGATTGAAATTAAATAATGAAAAGCTTGATAATGACTTGAACAATCCTACTTCCTAAACCTCCTTATTCTCCTTTCATATTTACGAGCCGGTCATCGTTTCTTTACATTATTCACATTTTATTTCTACTATGTCGATCATTCAAGTGGAAGAGTAAGATTTTCTAATCCCCCCAACTATCTCCCTCCCCCTCTTCCCTAATCTAGTTGACGCGTTACACAGTCTCGTCTCTTATCAGTTGAGATCAAATTATTTAAACTCAATCGCAGATGGCGTTGGAGAGCGACTTATCACGATTAACGATGGGTTTTTAAATACTGCTGGATTCAAAGCTGCTGGATGGCGTACGAATGCCGCAAATATAAAACGAACACATTCCCCACCAATACCAACGGCTATCGCATCAGAATACTTTCAAGCACCACCTAGATCAGCTGGTCTGGCACCTTCTGGTCTTGAGGATGACATTGATGAAGGGGGTTTGCTCACAGGAGGAGCAGGGGATACTGTTGGGCCAGGAATCGCCACGAAAAGGAGGCGCAGGCGAGAACAAATGGAGGAGGAAGATAGTAGTGATTTGAGTGATGATAGTGATGATGATGGAGATCAAAGGGCAGCTCAACAAATCAAATTCTCGAAAATGCCTATACGAAATCGTTCTGGTTCTTCTCCCATTCGTGGATCCAATCTTCGACAATCTACTACTGCAAATTCCCCATCACGTACTCTCGGACCTGGCATAAGGAGAGGCTCTCAATCTGCCGTGGAGGTTGTGAAAGAAAGAGCGAGAAGGGATACAGTTACGAGTAGTGAGATGTCATCTGATAATGAGTTTGATGCATCTGCCTTTCAAAGACAGAGAGAATCAAATAGGAATGCTGCGAGAGCCGGTAGATCGGTTCGAACTCATCCATCTGATCCTGATGTCGGCGTAAAGAGACAAGTGAGTGATCTCTTAGAAGAAGAGGAAGAAGATGAAGACTCGGGATCAGATATGTCTTCAGCATTCGGTGGTAGTATCGATAGTGCATCTATATTAGATAGTGTTGATGGACCAATAACTGCCGCGCCAGAGCATATTGGTAATACTATACCTCGAGAACTTATACGATCACCAACGAAAAGATCAAAGCCAGCGCCTCCAGTACTTCAAGCCTTACCACCTCCTCGTCCTATTAGTACGATACAACCTAAGAGTTTGTTGTCAGCAATGATTTCGGCCAAGCGAACGAAAGCCGCCATGCCATTCGAAAGTTTTGCTTCTCTTTCTGGACAAGGAGATCCTAATCCTATCAATATTCGTATCTTGGCACCATTTGCTACTTCAACGACGAAGCCTTACGAGGTTTTGATTAGGAGAACAGTTCATGAAGATGAATCACACAATCGACCAGTAGTCATAACTGACCTGATCGGATTAAGTCTATGGAGGTACTTTGAGGAAAAGTTAGAGCCTACGATACCGCCTGAGAAATTGAATGTTAATCGATGGATTTTACGAATGGTTGATGACGGGGAGGTAGATACAGATTTTCCCCCTCTTGATCGTCTCAAACCCGTAACATCATTTACATTCGCCAACAATCGAGCTGCACCTAGAGCGAGATCAAATTCCAAAACTTTTGATGAGTTTGCTCTGGTTGAAGCGACCGACGAACAATTCGAAGAAAATCAACAACTCACTCCTCAATTCAAACAAGAAGCTGTTGCCTCATCTGAAGCGGAGGAAGAGTTCACTCCTATCAATACACCTAAACCCAGTAACTCATTTCCACTTGGTACCCAGCCTCATCAAAATCCTCTCCTTACAACTATGACAGCATTACGAAAGAATTCTACATTAGCAGATGCACCTACGATTGGGACAGCTCTTACTCAACCCACTTCAAGGGGCAGTGGTACTAAAAAGATATTGAGTATTCATATTCATTCAAATAATGCTACACCTGGACAACTGGTCGCTTTAGAAGTCACAACCGATACTTACTTGGCCGATGTACTCGATACTGTTTGTAAGAAGAGACAATTAGACAAAGCAGGACACGTTCTCAAACTTACTGGATCCGGAACTGTTGTTTACCTTGATCGTACAGTTGGATCAATTGGTAATTCATCAGAACTAGATTTGTATCGACGTCGTTTTGCTACTGATGGACCATTAACTATGACTGGTTCACCATCAAGTAGTACACCCAATTCATTAATGATAGATCGAGCCGATCCTCGAAAAACTCGCAAGGGAAATCAAATGTTAGTACCTCATCCTCTTATGGAGAGTGTCAAACAAGATGAACTTGGATGTGCCAATTATCGAAGGTATATAGTATGGAGAAAACAACCAATGAGATTTGTGGGAATGAATGAAAGGGTTATTTCGATAGATGGAGAATATTTACATATTCTTCCTGCATCTACAGGAAAGACAATGTTTGAAGGACAAGGCAAAACAACCACGGTTCATTTTAGTAACGTGGTTGGTTGTAAAGTGACACGAAGACATCCAACGAATTTTAAGGTATGTTGTCAAATATACAACCTATGGTTACATTTTCACAATACATTGAAAGCTAATAATAAATACAGCTTGTTGTATACAAATCACGAGAGGAGAAACGATATGATTTTGAGGCCAAGAGTGCAGATGAAGCAGCCGAGATTGTGTATGAGATTAAGAAGGGAATTGCCCCATATCAAACAAATAATTAAATGAAGATTATTTATCTTGAGAGATTCTCTAGACAGGATGTAGATGATTTGAATGATTTGATTAAATTAGATATAAATGTGACGCTCCGCTGGCCCTCCGGGGGCCACTGCCGTGGAGGCAGACTATTTCGTTGATAATATAATATAATCTTGCAGATTCTAGCAGAAGTTCTCGATCTTCGTTTGAAATAAACCTGAAGGGCTAGCCATCTACCTAGCTGTAAAAGAGAGCCAGCCCCACAGCGAGCGGAGTGGCGGTGAACATCTCCATCCAAGTTTTTCTATCCTGCTCCTGCTTCCCTTGGTTTTGTTTGCGTTGTTTATCGGTACTGTCTGTGTCCGGACTGTACCTGAGATTGAGAATAATATCTTGCGAGCACTGGCCACTTTGATTTTTATCTGATAACAGACTATGTATATATATATATATATTTATTAGGTCATTACATTAACAATTTTGTTTCTTTAGCCTTGGGTAGAAGAAAATGTAGATGGTGATTAATAAATTTTTATTTTATTATATTTTGTGTGTATATATTTAATTAAAAAAAATTAAAAATATAAAAGAATATAATTTTTAAATAAATATATATACAATACTTATTAATAATAGATAAATATTAAATGAATTTTTTTTTAAATTTCTTTCTTTTGAATCCTGAATATATTTATTAATTATATCACTATTTTATATATTTTACAAGGTAGGTGTATGTGGTTGGGTGTGGCGTATACAAATCGCAATTTATAAAAAGGTACGGAGTACGTAGTACGGATACCAAGATTCGATGACGCTATAACGTGTGGATCTTGTGCGGTTGGAGCTGGGGAGTTTGAGGTGGGTGGGCGAATAGTATGTGTGGGATGTGTGGGATGGAGTGGGTGTGCACCGTGTAGGGCGGGAAGAAAAAGTGAGCTAGGGAGTGTTGAGTGCGGGGATGGATCGATGATGGCTCGTGGTTTGAGTGATTGGTTGGTTGGTGACTTTATTATACCTAACTTCATTTCTTTTCGGTTCGGTTTGTTTTGTTGATTATTGACTTGTTGTTGTTGTTGTTGTTGTTGGAGATTGTTATAATGGTGATGGGTTCTTCCTTCTCAAATTGATAGGACACTCACCTATCAGAACAGAATGAAATAAGTATTTTCTTTCTCCGATTAATTCAAATTTCAATTACAATTGCATCGTATCGTATCATACCTATACAACAACATCGCTTACCCTAAACTCGGAATCGGCATGATAGGATAAGCTGATTTGATAAAATAGCACATGCCAAGAATGGATGTGCATTGGGGATTTTTCATTACATAAATATGATGAGGATGGATGTTATTTGCTCATGTACGGAGGGCTACTGTACTATCTGTCACTTTACTTTCTTGTTGTGTTGTTCTCTTGTGAAGGGTATATATATTATATTTTGTATAAGATGGTTCAGTTATATTCCCAGTTCTAGGTATGATAATCATTCTTTCTCTCCTCGCTGTTGTACATTTGGGGAATGGGGGATATTCATAAAAATATCTATCCAATATATATATATATACCTACCTATCTTCTCTGCATCGTATATCTTTATGCAAAACAACTTTATGCTCAATCACCCAATTAACCAAAATGCATTACCGGTTTTTTACCATCCATCCATCCTACCTCGCACATACATACATACTGCGTACATCCATCCATCCATCGTTTCAACTTTCCACAGAAGCCACGGCCTAGAATGTTTCGGGCCCCGGCGTCTAGTCTAGCACCACTCTACCCATTTTAAATATATATATTATGTACCAGGATTCGGCTGAAAGGTGAAATCGATAAATCCTATGGCAAATTTAATTTTCCCGATTCTCGTGGACATGGGGTTTTGAGATTTTCGGAATGCGATGTGATATGATGAATGATGGGTGGGTGCTATGTCATCTTATTTCGTCTTTTGACCTAGCTATGATATAATAATATGTTATAATGTCAGAATTGCATCAAGGCGTGTTGGCTCGGTGATTTTTACTTTTTTTTATTAATTTTTTTTTGGATTGTCTATCGGAAACGGGTAATGTTGTCATTGCTTGTGAATGTCATCCTTCGTACAAGTGCATACGGAGGATGGTGTTTTAAATTTCAAAGTTGTTACTGCAGGAAGGAAAGTTGGTTGGAGGCTTTTTTTTTTAGCTATTCTTCCAATTGTTGATGTTAATTACCTGGTTATTATACTATCATTTTTACTCACTACATATTGCTGCGCTGCACCTTCCCTATGATTTTAAGTAGGGTACCGCATAACCACAATGGTTTTCTAAATTCACTAAATGCTAAATCTTGGAGGACGCGTAGTTACTTCTCCCATAGTATGCTTACACGCTCCTCGTAAACGAATAAGAGTAAAATAACAAACGGGAACCTAATAGCTAGTCTGTCAAATCATACCCAAATAATACTACCCCAGATGCCAAACACAACCTAGAAGGAAGTCAGAACAAATACCAGCCTTCCCCAATCTCAACCCGCTGTCATTCGATCAAAATCGTACCTGATCAGTTTCAAGCCACCGAAAACTTGGAGAAAACTAGGACTTGTTAGCTCTCATACCAGGATTCAAGCATACAGGGATACCAGCGCCACGGCCCAGATATGAGTAATATGACGTTTGAGTTCCGAAATACCGTAATACTGCGTTCTTACTCTATACCCTATGTAAAAAATCTCATAATATGTATGCCATTGCCATGGAATAAACCAATCAATCAAAGCAAGGAAAGGAAAGATGGATCCTAAAAACTGGGTGGGTCGGAATAATAAGCCGCTTAACTTGGAAGTTGATGCGCGCTAGTAGCCCAGTAGTACATCATACCTACCTAATTGGTCGTACATGGATTGATTACATGGAAGGAAAAGGTTGTTTGTTTGTTGTCCTGGATGTGATGGCTGTCTGCTGTATATATCTATATAAGAATTGTCTTCTCGGTTTGCCGAATGCTTTTCTTCTTCCTTTTACATCACATCATCTCACATTACTTTAACTTCTACATTTGATACCCAGAACAAAAGTCTTCATCAACTTCAATACCATTACTTTACTTTTTTAACTTTTTTAAATCATCAACTCATCTCACCTCTCTTCAACCGCAAATATGCAATTCAAAAACATTCTCGTTTTGGCTTTCGCCGGTGCTGTTATGGTATGTTTCCTTCTCCTAGGAATATAATCCACTTCATCAATACAAATACTAACATCAAACTCTAGGGTCAAGGAGCCTCCGTCAGCTCGATCCTCTCGGCCGCCACATCCGACGCAAGCAGTGTCGTCAACTCCGTCACCTCTACTGCCTCCACCGCAGCCGAAAGTCTCTCATCCTCCGTCTCCTCGGCCGAATCATCCATCAGCTCCGCCCAATCATCTGTTGAATCATCCCTCTCATCCCGCGCATCTTCAGCTGCTACTCTCACCGGTTCATCTGCTTCTTCCGCTTCCTCATCTATTGCTTCCGCTTCAGGCTCTGCTGCTTCGAGCGCTTCTTCTAAGTCTGCCTCGGTGTCTTCTTCGGCTAGCTCTGCTTCTACTTCTACTGGTGGTGCTGCTATTCAAACTGGTGCTGTGGGAGCTGCTGCTCTCTTTGGTGGTGCCGCTATCTTTGCTGCTGCTTTGTAAATGTTGGATGATTGGTTGGAAGGTTTCCTTTCTTTTTAATCATACAAGAACAGTTAGTCACAAGTGGTTTATTGAAATGGGGGTTTCATCATTCAGGGTGGGAAGGAATACAAATACTACTGCTGCTAAGATGATGAATTGGAAAGTTGAACAGATGATGGTAATGATGCTTAGGAATAAATGGGATTGATTGGGTTGCAAATGGGCGCGTTGTACTTAGCTGCATGCATTGTATTGCATTGCATGGATAATTAATACCATTACATGAATATATATGTTGTCTTTCTTGCTTTGTGATGTTTGATACTTAAGAATTCATTTGTGAATGCTATTACTGAGCGAGTATTTTTAAACGGAATTAATCGTACTGATGGTTGATGATCGATAGGTTTAGCTGTAATGTATTATGTTGTGGTGAATATATTTAATGTAATGAAGGTCAAGTATTGTGAGTTTCTTACAAGAATATAAAGAATGTTATGAAATATATTACAAGATATTCAAAGTATTCTTGTTGTATTATATGATGTGTAACTAAAATCGAGAGAAATAGAGATATATATATAACTTTAATACTATTTGTTTTAAATTATCTTAAATTTGAGTTAAATCTAATATTTTACTTTTATTTTGGATTGTTTTTTTATATCAGAAATAACAATTTTGTTTTATTAGTAATTTTATAATAAATAAATAAATAAATCAACTGAGATTTTATTAATAATATTACTATCAAAATACAAATCGATTTTTAAAATATAATATCAAGTATTTTATCATTTTACTAATTGAAATATTAAAAATTATTTAATATTTTCAAGGTTTTTGAAATTTATATATAAATCCTATAATTATAAAATAAAAATTTGAAATTCAATTATTAATATTTCAATTAATAAAATTATAAAAAATCTGAACTTTTCAAAACTTATTATTATTTGAGTATTATATTAGTAATTAAAATTTGGGGGAATTATATTTATAAATAAAAAAGTTATTGATAGGTGAAAGTGAAGGTTTTTGGTGTAAGAGGGTGGTCTGGGTTAGGGGTATTAGATTTAATGCTCTGTAATACCATTGCATAAGCTATACGGACACTGGAGAAGGTAGTGACTTTTGAAAACTGGACAGCAGATTGTGATCAATTTGGGAGTTTATGAGATACCTTGTTGTGGCTAGCTAGTACGTCTTGGAGCATTTTTTTTTAAACTCCTCCTGTTCTTTCCTGGGCTGAAGAAGAGAGAGTTCATTGCCCTAAACGAGAGATAGGATAAATGAGAATCTGTTAGGAGATAGGAGGATACATAACTCGTTGAGAAGAGCAGTGGAAGAGAAAGGAGAGGGTACGGCATTCCATGCTATATTATCAAATTTATTGTGATATTATTGCACTTCCTTCTTTTCAGAAACGAATCAGATGATCTTTCTCGTCTTTCCATCAGGAGAATGAGAATAGATAAGAATTTATTGAAGGACAGTAGAGGAGAGGAAAGGGTAAATGAAAATCGACAGGATATAGTACTTTTTTCTTGAATCTTGAGCCTTGGGAAAGACGGAATTATCCATTCGTTGACTAATTAGTCGCAAATGGTTCAAGTTAGGCTATTGTAAAATAGTTTTCAAGAATAGATAGATTGTGGATTGTTATATTCCAACGGAGATGTGGTAGGTTGATGTAAGGTAAAGTAAGGATTACTAAAGTTATAGATGATTGCTCTTTATTATCATATCTATATTGTAGTCTGTTGGAGCAAAGTTAGTGATTAGTTAGCTTGTAGAGTTTAGAGGCTTATGGAGATGGAGATAAAGAGGATGTAGAGACTGAAGAAAGAATCTGTGATGAGGCGAGGATAGTTGAAAGTGTTTTTTATAGGTTGGTGGTTAGATATAAATCAACATCAGCCTATTCGAATTCTTGTATAGTAGCTACTGGATATATCCAGGATCCTTCCTCTATCTTTTCATCAGTGAAAGTAACGACTTGATCGATCTTCATGTTATACATCAGTTCTTTCTTAGTAATAAAATTTGAGATATTAAATACCTCGCTTATCTTCCTCATGTGTAAATTCCCATTAAATTAAACAGAAAAGTAGTCCAACCTTTTCTTTAAACTATGAAATTTTACTCAGCTTCATCACTATATAAGCGAAATCGAATTTACGGACAAAATGGTGTAGATTGCGTATATTTGTATATACGATAATAGGTAGCCAATATATCCCTTCATTCCTGTAATCCTACTATTTAGCATTCATTAACATTAGTCTACGTCAAATATCAACCTACTCCTCTCGCTTGCCACACCACCCAATAATAACTTCTCCATCTAAATGTAAATAGATCTGTTGATCCTATCCCTATATCTACTAATCCACCTTTTAATTTTCCCTAAAGATCAACCTCTTTAAACACTTCGAGCCGAACAGGAGAAAACTACTCACGAGCATATACAATCAATCCCCCGAATCGTTGTAGTAAGATCTTACAAATTGCAAGTTAATGAATCCCTTTTCAATGCTAAGATGAGAACTAAGTATTTATACATTCTCCCTCTTGATCATGAACCTAACATCCATCCCATTTACTTCTGCCTCCAAACCGGGTTCCCTTACCACTATTATTTTCATCCCCTAACCGTCTATTATAACATTCCTAACTATCCTGCTCATAAAAGCCTAGCCATCTAACCGCCTACCCCTCCGCCAGGCTTCTTTGAATTCTTATTCCAAACCATAGCATGAACATACACCTCCATCCATTTCATTCCATTCCAGTACCCAATCCGGCCCTCAGACAAACCCACTACTTCTCAATTCACATTCACATTCACATTCACATTAAAACCCGCACATACCCAATCCTACCAATCTACCAACCGCAGAATACAACAAATTAGCAATTAAAGATCTCTCCCTGTATTCTCCCCCCCACCTTCCTCCTCTCTTTCTCTCCCAAGTATAGTTCCCTTTATATCCACCCCACTTATCCCATATATCTACATCTTTGTCTCGCTAATTCTCTATCTCTCACCTATCTACCTAGTAGACATTCAAACTATTAAGCATCCATATCGACAGTATTCAGTTCTCAATCATAACTTCCCACTCATCCCCCACCCTTTTCACACCTCTTCCCTTTCCACCCGTTCTCCAGCTTCGATCTTCGCTCTCCTCTCCCCCCCCAACCCCTTCCCCATCTATCTTCACAAACCAACCAAGTAACAAAAATCATTCCACATCTACATATCTGCATCTGCATCTAAACCGAACACCCAAGAAATGAATCCAAGGGATCAATAAATCCAGAGCCAAGTACTCTCCTCCTCTTCCTCTTCTTTATTATCCAATAATATCTTGAATTTTCAACCCCCTATTATCTCACTCAACCTCATCCTCAAACATTAAAACATCATCCCCCTCTCGCTATCCCTCCCATCCAAACTCAAATATTCCAACCCCTACCATCCCGCTCCATCTCAAACATTTATACCATATTATTCCACTCCATTTAATCTTGAACAACGCTTGGTGAAGCCCGTTATGCCTATGTCCCATCCAATCTCTATTATTCAAACCCTATTATCCCATTCAACCTCGATCGAATATTGAACGGCTCCATTATCCATTTCACCTCGCTTGATCACATTTATTCACCACTCCCTTCACATCAAAATCATACACAAAATGTCAAGGAGAGAATAATATCCTATTCACTATCAAGAATCGGATTTATAATTCTTCCTTTCCTTTCTTTTCATTTGATTCATTAACCTTCAGTTCCTCTTGGGCACATAACTAATATCGAGTCCCATTCATCCATACCACATCATCCACATTCCATTCCGTACGATGGGGCGTCAACATCATTTCATCACAATCCATACTGATATGGAGAAATTCATTCCCATGCGTCAAAGGGGGACCACATCATCACGTTCCCGGTTCCGAAAAATGAGTGGGACTAGAATCCCACATCCCATGATACCAACCATACTCACACCGTCCGCCACCATTCATCAAAGAGCTATAAGCCAAAGCAAACCACCTAATATTCCAGTCCAATGCTTGTGAATCAAAGAGATGATGCGACGGAAGGCTTTCTTGTCCGTACTGTAATATATGTGCAGAAGAATAGTTTTAACTGCAAAATACAAAAGAAAAGTGGCCTTCTTAAAAGTAATGCGGCCTAGCTCCGAGACTCCGAGAATGAACTTTTGTTTAAAAATCGACAAATAGGTGCCCAAATCTAATAATATTAGCCTAGATTTGATGAAGTTCAAGAAATCTACTTACTCATCAGGCCCACCTTGACCATATATCTCCGTTTCCTCGGGATATTTATCAAACTGACTAGCATCACCGACTCCGGCCTTGACAGGAGGGACATAAGGCGCATCAATATCTTTCTTGGATAACCTTTCCCAAGTTACTTCGGCAAACCATTGATGATTTTTGACGTCCTCAGAGCCTCCATGTAAGTTGCCAAGACGTTTGGTAAGATCTGCTGTGATCAATCGTTGTAATAAATCTTGTGCATCTGGGTGAATATATGGAGGATATTTGACCCTCCCTTTAAGGATATTCTCATAAATCTTCATAGGTGAGCCACCATCCCAAAATGGCGTGAAACCACAAAGCATTTCGAAAATCAGTATCCCAAGCGACCACCTGATTCGAAATGTTAGTAAACAACCTCTAAGTTTCCATTCGAGCGTAGCGAGGACGGGTATGGGGGCAAGCCCCCATAAGAGAAAGTATGAAGAGAGGAAGGTTTAATTGACGAAGCTCCGCTGGGTCACTATCGCGAAAGCATTTTCGCTTCGCTTTGGAGGGGCAGTGATGGCAGGGGAATGAAGGTACCAATACTTACCAATCTACAGACTTATTATAACCTTTACTTGAGACTACTTCTGGTGCTAAGTAATCCGGGGTCCCGCACAATGTCCATGTGATATCTGGGACCTTCTTGGCGAATCCAAAATCAGTAATCTTAAGATGTCCATGCCTGTCAAGAAGTAAATTCTCTGGCTTTAGATCCCGATAGATGATTTGTTTTGAATGGAGATATTCAAGGGCCAATGTAACTTCAGCGGCATAAAATTTGGCTACTGGGTTAGGGAATCTCTGAAACGAACCATTAGTATATATCGAGTAATTGGTACCATTGAACATACTTGTGATTTTCTCAGTAAAGAGAATAGCTCACCTCCCTCTACAAAATCCATAACCATGTATAAATTCTTTGAATCTTGGAATGTACCCCATAGAGTGATGAGGAATGGGTGTTTGACTTCTTGCAACATTCTCCTCTCATCATTGGTATGTTCGACCTGCTTCATCTTGTGCACCTGAGCCTTCTTCAATACCTTGACAGCATAGTATCGTTGGTTGTGCTTCGATCGAACTAAATGAACTCGCCCAAAACTTCCAGTACCTAATGTGCGCTGGATTTCGAAGTCGGTCAATGAATATTTGCCCTTGGTTTGTCTGATCTGTGGCTGCTGCTGTGCTTGCTGGGAATGTCGGTGCGAGGCATCCATTTGGAGTGTGCTGGTGTTACCAGCTACAGGATGCAGCGAAGTTTGCGAGGAGGTTGGTGGGGTTGGATATGACTGGCTCGCGCCGTCATGCTGTGGTGGATGAATCAAGTTGCTGATACTTGGGGAGTTTTGCCTATGCTGATGTTGGTCGGAATGAATTTGCGCAGATTGCTGCTGTTGAGTTATCCCTTGTGTCATTGAGGCTTTTTTGGCCACAGCAGCAGGCTGGTCTGCTGTGCGAGAGGTTGTAGTTTGAAGAACCTCGTGCTCGTGGGATTGGGGTAAAGTAGACTGGGTAGATATGGAAGCTATGGAGTTATCGAAGCCTCTTGATGATGTGGGGGTTATCGGACTTGTGGCTTGACTAGATGTCGGAGAGGTTATACCCGGAGACTCCTTCGTCCGTTTCTTCTTCAAAAATCCGAGTGTCGGCATAGAATGAAACGGTAGATTGCTGCTTGTCGAGTGTGATGGATCGACAGTCAGCAAGGTAGAGCCGGGTGTGTAGGCCGAATGCAGGAGGGACGATAATGAAAGGTAGTTGGGTAGGTGAAGCTACCCCAGTCGTCCTGATAGACAAGCCTAATTGGGGAAAACAAGATAGATTGCGTCTTGTTGGATTTACCCGGAAGAGAAGGTAGGAAGGTAGGCAGGTAGGTATGTTATAGATTGAACGATTTAGAAGTCTTTCTCGGTTCTCTTGGACTTTGATTTCATGGGCAAAGGAAGAATTTGCAAGTTGCGGGTTGAGAATAAGGTTCGTAGGATGCGGATAGTTGCAGGTACGATTAATGATGCACTCTGTCCGTTGCGACAAAGACAACGGGAACGGGAATTGGTTTGGATGATTCAATATTAGAGTGAATTAATGGTTGGAAGGTATCGATATTGGAGCAGTAATTATACCGAATTGTCAATTGAGGATATTGAGTTTATTGAGGTTATTGAGGTTAATGATACATGAATTAATAAGAATTGATGAAAAATCGGAAATTGAAGATTGGGGTAGGATATCGAGGAGGTTGGTGGATTGGGTGGTGGCTGTATGGGGTAGTTGTGTATAAGTGTAGGTGTAGGTGTGTGGAGGTGTAGGTGTAGGTGGAGGTGTAGGTGTTTATTGTAGGTGTATATTGTAGGTGTATATTGTAGGTGTATATTGTAGGTGTATTGTTGTATGTTATTGTATGCAAGATATGCAAGAATTAGGTCGTTGTTAAAGTGATAGAATGAAAAGATAAAAAATAGGTGTGACGAATGATAATGTGAGGAGGGTGAGGGGGGAGAAAAGGAATGATATTCCGAAAGTTGCTTTAGAATGGCCAGCTTGATTGGACTTCAGTTGACAGTGTTGTTTTAGTGACTCCCTAGGCCCAGGGTATTCTGTAGGTGTCACTCTTTATGGCCTACTTGACGTTATGGCAGTCCCTCTGTATCCTTCCGCCGTCCACCATCAGGTTTACAGAGTACAGAGTACAGTTATGGATTTGAATCCGATCACCTAGTCTTGGTGGGGTTGAAAGCTTCATCAATGATTTGCTGGCCACCGCTTGAAGATCAACGAAAGGTTTAACTACCTAGGGCAAGGTAAGGGTTCAGAGCACGTAATGCTATTCCGCTGATATCAAATAATAACAAGAAGGAGGGGCTTAGCGTTGATGGCTTGTTTGACGGCGCTTTATCTCTTTTCTTTCCTCTCTTTCCCAGATCTACTTGTAAATGCATATGCTTGCTCGTTTCTCAATCCATTTAACACGAAGAAAAATGACGGCTCATATGTAAATATATCTATATAATATTTATAGAATTGCATATGCCAAATGGAGGGAGCATCAGGTGGCACTATGCATACTTTTTCCGGTCGAAACTACCTACTGAATATTATTACTACTTGACTGAATGCATCATTGACAGCTAAACTTCTGATAATGCCAGTGAATATCGCCTGGGGGGAGATATTCCGTTGTTGCATGAAAGAATGGAACCTATTAGTCTCATATGCTACCAATGAAAAGGAAGAAAGGTCGATAATTGGATCCTTTCAGATCTCAAATAATCAAGAACGAAAGAAACTTTAAATTTCTTACAAAGGAATTGTGCAAAAGATTTTGGATCAATCTTGTGTTTGGTACGAATACGCACAGGTTAGCCTTATACCCAAATCGGCTGGTCACTGCACTACGAAACTTTGACAGGTCTTACAATGAATTTCATATGCAGCTATCAATCGCGAGTCGTATCTCATTGCATCCAATTCCTTCTCCAGTAATGTAATTAATACTCATTGCAAGAAATCAGTATCTATGCCATTCATTAATTACCAGTTCCCCGTAAAGATATTGCTAGCTCCAAAACCTATGCGATGTAATGTGGTATTCCTTGATTCCTTTTCCATTACCCCTCATGTTCTTCCAAAACTCCATGCTATGCTTTGATAATCCGAGGCTCTATTAATATTTCTTCACTCCTTATTGTCCACTCATTTTGTACTCCTGCTCTCTGACCACATCCCGTCGACAATTTGGAAAACAGCTGTTACAGCTTGCATTACCCCTTCGTCAACATCCTGCCCTCCTAGTTTCTGTTGGATCTTGTCAGGATGCCACCGAACTCTTTCCACCTTCAAGGTCTTGCTGAGTTGTGACTCTGTAGGTTCTCCAGAGGTGGGTGCATATAAGAAAAATCGTCGGATTTCCTCTGATTTGACATCTTTTCGACTGCCACTTTCCACTGGCCAAGGTATAGACGCAATTGCAACTTTCGAAGAATTCTTCTCAAGCTCTTCCCAATTCTTAATGTAGTTATTCCATTTCGCCGTCCAAACTTTCTTTGACCTCCTCTCTTGACCCCTTTTTAGGCTCTCCTCAACCTGTCTCCTAAATCGCTCGGCCTCTCTCTCCTCTCTCCTACCTTCCTGAGCCAGACGTTCTCGTTCCTTTTTAGCTGCCTCGCGCCGAGCCTTTTCCTCCATCAGATGTTGGTGGGTTTTTTCATACATTTTACCCCTAACATATGCTGCATATTCCTCGTCAGTCATTTGTTCTAGTTCGCCTGTCGGTCCTTGCCTGACGTCAGGATATGTGTGAATTGGCTGCCCATAAACTCCTTCCCAATATTGTGCAGCTTCATCGTCGGCCATCGCATCAAATAAACTCTCTCTGAATGCAGCATCTGGGTCGAGGTATTGGCTGGAGGAAGTATTAGGAAGGTGGGTATCATCGTAGAGGGATGGATCATCTTTGGTCGCAGAAGGCGATGTCCTGCTTCGTTTGGAGCGATGATGATGACGGCGATGTCTTTCCTCCGTATGGTTTCCTGATGGTCGTTCATTTTCATCCTCCCCACACTTCCTCTTGGACTTAAATCGAAACTTGGTTGGATGAGAGGTCATATTTCATAACACATAAAACAAGCGTCCCAACTCCTTCCCATGCAAATCTTGTCCGAGAAATACTTATTCCAAGTCCAGTTGTCAGAGACTGCAATACGACTTCCTCTCTCTGTTTCTGGTTTTCTCGTTGTCGCAGTGATTGTTGTGCCTAGTACCTGAACTAATTGTTGCACCTATTAAATTGGTTGTATAAAGAAGATTTGGTTAAGTAAAAGGAAATATTCCGAGTTTATACTCATGTCGATTGTCGATGTAAGTATTTGGGGTTATTATGGTGTGAGAGAAGAGCTGAATGGATTTGTGGTTGCATTTACACTGTACGGACTTGTGATTGCCATATGATGAATGGCGCTAAAGTTCTTATCGATTGCAAGAGCGAAGCGGGTCGCTAGCGTCACCGCTGACTTGACCTTGACGCATTGAATTCTTGCGAGTACAGCCGATTTTAGCCATGTCCAATATCACAAAAGTTTTGTTGCACATCTGGGCGGAGGATCAGCCCTTGGGGTTTTGAAAAAG
>NW_001820810.1:53377-57492 GCF_000146945.2 Sclerotinia sclerotiorum 1980 UF-70 | reverse complement strand
TCAATTTAATCTTGAGAATTCTATAGACAAGATGTCGTTGCAAGGGGTTATCTTATGGTCTCAATATCACATAGAACCAAATGGTGCAAAACAACCTCCTGCGAAAAGGAAACCCATATTTGGTGGAGATGACGATTCAGATGAGGATACCAAAACTGGAGATGGTGGAATAGAGGAAATTGGTGAGCTTGAAGAGCCACCATCCAACCAAACTGTCGCGAAGCCTTTACAGAAAAAGGGTCTCCAAATCTCGATTGGATCGAAACCAAAACTTAATCCCTCGAAAAAAGCGCCCATAAGTATGTATGGCGATCTTTCGAGTTCGTTGACGTCGAAGAAACACGCGGATACTGCAGAGGAGCTTGATGCGAATATTTACGACTACGATGCAGTTTACGATTCGTTGAAGCCAAAGAAGAAAGTAGTGGTTGAGGAGGAAGAACGGAAGCCGAAGTATATGAGCAACCTTATTGCAGCGGCTGCAGTGAGAAAGCGCGATTCTACAATCGCTGAGGAGAAGAAGCTTGCGAGAGAAAGAGAAGCCGAGGGGGATGAATTCGCGGATAAGGAGAAATTTGTGACATCAGCATACAAGAAACAACAAGAGGAGAATCGCCGGTTGGAAGAAGAGGAACGATTAAAGGAGGAAGAAGAGCAGAGAAAGAATAAGGGAACAGGGATGACCAACTTCTATAAAAATATGCTTGAAAGGGGTGAACAGCAACACGCTGAGGTAGTAAAGGCTGCAGAGGAAAGGATTAAACGAGGACCCCAAGAAGATGCTACAGAGGATGAAAGCACGAAGACTGAAGCAGATATAGCCCGGGAAATCAACGAGAAACGTGCGGGAACTATTACAGTCAACGATGAGGGCCAGGTTGTTGACAAAAGAGAACTACTTAAAGGTGGATTGAACGTGATACCAAAGGCAAAATCAGCGTCTAATGCGAACTCATCAAGAAGCGGAGGCTCAATGCCTAATCGTGGAAGAGGTAACGCATTTGTAGGAGCCGGGGGTGGAAAACAAGCTATGCGTGAACGACAGTCACGAATGATGGAAGAACAATTAGAACAAGCTACCAAACGAGCGTTAGAAGAGGAGGAGGAAGAAAGGGAGAAAATCGAAAGAGCTTCTAAGAGTAGAAAGACTGAAGGCGATATTATGAGCGCCAAGGAGAGATACCTTGCTAGAAAAAGAGAAGCGGAAGAAGCAAAGAAAAGAGGAGAATGAGGAAGTTTCATAATTCTAACAGCAAGATGCGCTCTGAGATTCTAGCTGGAATCCACAACTAACATGGAAGCTGGTTAAAATTATTTATACTCATGACAGCAAAAGGTTGGTGTATTAATCAAGCCTAAGGAAGTCGAGGAACAAATGGTTCCAGAGATTTTAATCAAGACATATAACAGCATCATCACGAGCCATAAGCAAGAGCGAAGTATACTGGATACCCAAACACCCTCAAGGAATAATACTCCATGTCTATCATGTCACATAAATAGAAGATTTGAGGATAGTTGAAGCTAGTTCTCGCGTCCATGCAACTGCGGCATGTAAATATAATAAACAAAATCAACATCACAGCGTATGTCCATGGAAGTCGTAACTTTTTGCATTTCATTCGTGATGTGATATCTCTAACTTTCTGTTTTTATCAACTCCAGTCCCGGAGGCGCGATGACCCATTCATAGTGTACAAGAGTGTAATACACTCCTTCAACGTCATAACCCATCCAATGGCAAAATTTTATGTCTCGTTCTCACGGTAATCCCTCTTCTCTCTCTTTCACCATGAGGAAAGATCCAGTTCCAAAAATCGAAATCCCGTAGAATTAAGCATTCGCTCTCAAAAAGGCATTCCTACCCTCTCTTCCTCTCATCTCTCCCCATCATCCTTCTCTGCCCCGCTTCTTGATTAAAATCCGCATTCAGACCTAAAACATCCCTCCGTTCGTCGACCCAGTCGCCGACTCCCTCTGCAATCTCGCGATATATTGTTTAGAGACAGTATTCCAAGCTTGCATGTATTTCTCCATGCATTGAGTGAAACAGGTTGTTTCGCCGCTGCTGAGAGAAGTGCCAGGTTTGGGGACGCATTTCTCGAAGCAATGTTCGTTTACTTTCTGGAGGGGGATTAATCTCTGGGGGGGGGGGGGGGGGAAAGAATAAGATTGAAGGGTAGAGGAGGGTATGATAGAGGACAAAAAGAGAAAGGGGAGATTCACCTCGATCAATTGTTTAGCATTGGCCATGGCAGCTTCTTGACGAACCTGATTCATCAGAGCAGCTTTTGGGTCAGAGGAAGCGAAGGCATTGTTAAGTGAATCCATGGTTGCGTATGTATGAGTGTGTGTATAAAAAGTGGTGTTTCAAAGAAACCGAATCTCGCGTTGTTACAGAGAAGAAGCTAAGTTTTCGTTGTTGATTTCTGCTCTGAATATCTAGACCTCAATTTTTTTAATCAACCTCAAAAATGATGATGTCAAATTCACTCCTCGGCCTTAGGCAAGTACCTAGTACCTACCTCAGGGTCGATACCCACCACAAGTCCCTGTTCCAGCACTAATTTACAGTGCCGCAAGCACCGTCACCGAGCGCTACAGCACCATCCATCGCACTACAACCAAAGCGTAACAGGGATCTCAAGAAATCCCCGATGTAAACCTTAAGGCCAGCTAACAGCTAACAGTTAACAATTTAATCTGACGACCTCGGGGGTAACTAAGGTTCAACGTCCTATTTGTACGGTTTCTCTTCTCAAAATCCTATTCTATTTTCTGCGGACCATCCTCTTCTTCTTCATTTACTTTACTTTACCAATCTTTCTTTCCTAGTTTCACACTTCTTCGATCGCCGAATTGATCTTTCGTTGATTGGGGAGGTACAGACATTGGCCGAAGAATACCGTGGATAGGGATAGGTTCAATAGGAATAATGTGGTTCCCTAAATTATTGTCAGCGCTATGGCTGGCATCTTGTGTTATGGCAGCTGGAGATACGCAGACCACGAAATTGAGCGAGGATGGGATTAGAAGTATACCGGTTAGTTTCACTCTATAGCTGGATTAGTATTAAAAGGATGTTGGCTGACCCGTTGGAGTAGCTCCGAACACATTCACTGAATCAGGTCAGTAGTTAAATACGATGCGCATTACATGGTTTGCGAATTTTGCTGATCTGGAATTGGATAGCCATATTTGGATTCAGATATGCAAAGTAGATGGTTTGATTTTGGTGGAAATACTATTGTGAGAGCAGACAAGTATGGATGCGCACCAACGCCCCGAGTGATCGATCGGAGTAGATGTGCTAATGCTGAGGTGCTAGATATATACGGTTGACATATGATCATCCATCTTCATCGGGATGGCTCTTCTCACGAGTTCCATTGACGGCCACAAACTGGGAGGTATGATTAAATCCCCTTCACCTTTTTTGAATCCAACCTGACCATACTTCTTCCACAGATTGAAGTCGAATTCAAGGTACATGGCCAGGGCAATCTCCATGGTGATGGCTGGGCCATGTGGCTCACCAAACAACGCGCCACCGAAGGCGACGTCTTCGGCTCCGTCGATAAATTCGAAGGTCTTGGTATCTTTTTCGACACATATAAGAACAACCGTCCTGGTACCGTATTCCCCTATGTAATGGCAATGGTCGGCGACGGAAGCACTTCATACGACAAGAACAACGACGGCAAAGATCAAGAGTTCATGGGCTGTTCTGCACGAGGTCTACGCAATGCGAACGTACCAACCAAAGCCAGACTCACCTATTTCCAAGACAAATCCCTCAAACTCGAACTTCAATATAAGAAAGAAGACCAATGGGAACTCTGTTTTGAAACTTTCGAACCACCGACCATTCCCTCGGTAGCATATCTTGGATTTTCAGCAGAAACAGGAGAATTGAGCGATAACCATGATATCATCAGCGTCAACACAAACAATCTGTATGACACCAACACACACAAGAACAAATACAAAGATTCGCAGCCTACATCCAGAATGGAAAAAGTAGATCTCAAAAGGGCCAGGGGGTTTATAACCGGAAAGCCAATAGGCAAACGGGAAGGTTGGAGTTGGGTTCTTCGTTAAGTGTTTTTGCCGGG
>NW_001820810.1:0-53277 GCF_000146945.2 Sclerotinia sclerotiorum 1980 UF-70 | reverse complement strand
TGGTGCATACGTCTGCATACGCGGCTAGGAGGACCCAGCAGAGGAGATGTCATCGATATTAAATGATTAGGTGAGGAGCTGAGCGTTCATATCCAAGTAGATTCGAATATTCAAGTGGGAAAGTGAGCGAAATGGACATAAAAAATTTGGGAATCGAGAAGCGATGGACGAGGGATTCAAATCCGAAATTTGAAGGGAGATGAAAGATGCTGATGAACATCGGCTTTTTACTCACATTCTATCGATAAATGGATGGAAGGGAAACTGGAAAAAGGAGTCGATGGAAAACCTGAAGATGGGGAAAGGATTTCAAAACAGTGTGTAGTGTATACCAAGGAAAAGAAAGACAAAAAAATCAATATTTGATTAGAGTAATTCCGATGGAAAGGAATCGTAGCCCTGTCTTATTCTCTAGGATATTTTTGATTGCGACATGATATTTATGTTTATTTGTAAGTGATATTGGTATTGATATGTGATAATTAAGATGCTTTGCATAGATGTGGAGTGAGTGAGTGAGTGAGTGAGTGAGTGGGTGGCCTAAGCGAGATATTCAGGGGGACTAACGGTAGCTGAACATGTGGAAAAATGTATCTAATGTCTAGGCAGCTAGGTAGATAGGTAGGTAGCTAATCAGAATTAAGATCGGATTGCTCCATCAGTCTATTCTATTGTGATAGAAATCGCTGCAGATGTACACACCCCCAATCTCCCCATTAGTCCAATTTAACATCTCTCCATGAATCCAATCTAATATCTCTACATAATTATAACACATCTTCTCCTAGCAAACCAGCTACCGGTGCGCCTACCTAATACATAATATTCTACATCCCCTCGAACTAATTGCAACTCCAACTCCAATCTGATGATCCACATCCCTAATCCATTAACTTCTAAACTCCAATACCAATACCAACAAACACACACATATATTCTCTCCCCAAATCTTCAAACCCTTCCTCCTCCTACAATCTCATCCCATCCCGCTTTCTTCTATACTATCTAGATAGTAGATACCTAGTTAACTTCTATCCCTTATATAGTTATTTATACTTATACTGCCACTATTACTACTGTATCATAATAGCATTTATACATACATCATCATGATAACATAACAACAAAAAAAAAAGTAAAAAGTAAAAACAAAAAACCATCAAAAAATTACAAAAGTAGAAAGGTTCTTAGGGTTAAAATTTGAATGGGTAAGAACCATCTCGCTCATTATTCTGTATAAATAAGAGTATACCAGTACTAGGTGCGTAACTAAACCCAGGCTGATGTACCATGCTATGCCTAAATACGCATCGTTTCTATGTGCTACTCGACTGATATATAATCGATTTAATGGAGGGAAGTGGTAACGATGCTCTTTGAGTGCACCACTCTCGTAGTGACATTCCCACTGCCTCTGGCTTGCCTCATGGTATATATACCCTTAATAACAAATTGGACTCCGCTAGATCCTCACAACAGTAAGATAAGAACGATCAAGAAGATAATTTGAATGCAGCTCAATTTGCTGCAATACAATTGCGGTATATTCATTCTAATCAAGCGTGAGCTATTTCCAACCTTGCTGCCCTAGCCAACTAATTTCAAACTTCAGAGTTTGGATAAGAATACATCCCTAATGTTAAAAAATAATCCATCAAAACCCACCAAAAACCCTCCAAAAAGGCCCTATCCCATGGTATGATATCCTATTAAAACGCCAATCGTCTATTCGTAATGCGTATCATCTTTCAGTCTTATTCCCTCATTTCCTTATTCAGAGGTAAGAGCATTGCTCATAGCCATCAACGCCATCCCAACAAATGCAAAAGAAATGCACAAACTCCTGTTATGATTCATACCCACGCACTCAGCAAAAAGATGCAATGCAACACTTGCCATAATACCTCCCGTGACACCAAACATGCACCCATAAACCACAATATTAGGCGCATGGCCCTCTCGCCCAGAAATCGAAAACCATGCAGCTGCAATGCCGGCACCTGCTGGTTGTGAAACGCCGCCAAAGAGAGAACTCCAGAAGATAGCTCGAGGTCGGCTACCAAGTGCTAGATACAATGGAAGAGCCATTGCAAATCCTTCAGTGATGTTGTGAACGAGTAAGGCTAGAAATACAGAAACTCCAAGTTCGGGGTTTGCATGATTGGTAGCAAATGTAATGAAACCTTCTGGCAACTTATGCAATCCAATGGCTATACTTGTTTGGAGACCAATATCCATAAAGGCATTTTCGGGGACATGATGATGATGTTGTTGTGCTTCAACGTCAGAGTCTTGACAACTGGCCATTTCCGTTTCCTCGTGAGATCGTGTTGAATTGTCCCGACTCTCTTCTCCTTCTTCCGGTAGTGTGAAAGGATGAGATCGAGTTGATAGAGTGCCGGTTGGAGTTCGTGCCGTGTAAGGAGGTCTTGTATTGATGGGAGTTCTTAAGCACTCTCGTCCACAGAGGTCAGAAAATCCAAAACATGGCCCACTCTCGTCACAATTAGCCTTTCTATCCTTCACAAAAGACATGACCCTGGCTTGAACTTCCATCAGTGACGGTCGTCTGCTGGAAGTTGCGGATTGACGACGATTGTTCGGCTGGGAATCTGAATTTATTAACGCAAGACCTTTGGGCAGGCACTTTCCATTTTCTTCTGTACTTGGCATAAGAAGTGGTGTAGATTCGGTCATCGTATTGTTCGCTTGAGGAACTGCTACATGAGAACTCGATTTTGAGAGTGGAAGGCTGTGGTCATGGTGACCGTCGAGGCCTTCAAGATGGTTACTTTGGTCGTGATGTGTTGCATTGGGCTCATGAGAGTGATCGCAGTGTGAGACATGCGATGGGATAAAGTGGTGCATGAGCCTCGAAACAAATTGTATACCAATAAATCCCGCGGCGAAACAGGCCAAAAGAATCCACGCAGCGGCATGTGCTGTATAACCACCCTCAATAAGGTATTTTTTTGATGATGGAAGCATACTATATAATGAGGAGAAGATCTATATAGAAAAGAATTAGTAAATGATTGGCGCAAAATGCGAGGGAGGTAACTTACCATTACACCAAAACTCAAGCTTAAAGAGGCAGCCAGGAAAGCATTGCTATCCTGTATGCTGAAATTCTTCTTGCTGGGGATATATCTTATCAATATATCTATGCAGATTATGCAACTACCAATTACACATGCTGCAGATTATTGTTAGAGACTGAACATCAGCCTATGGATCATTCGAGTATAGTACTGACCTATTCCACTAATTACGGCCATGATCCACCCCCTTGTATCATTATCCAATGAGTCTGCCTCCATACTGATAATATTGTGCTACCAACTTTACAAAGATATACTCTGTTTCCTCAAAGTTCTGACCGGGTGGTTGATATACAACTGGTGATGCATAGATGTATCAAATACAAGGGCAAAGTGGCACGAGGTTGACCAAGGTTGAAACCTGATAGTGTAAGTTGTCGCAGATTGTCTGTCGTCGCAGGTTATCTCAGGCCGTAATGCAAGTATTGTTGCAGGTATGCTTCTGAGGTGTAAATGTAGATTGGGAGTTGATGCAGATGCGGGTTGAAATACCGTTCGGAGGTAAAATAAGGATAGGTCGATGGAGCGAGAAGGAAGAAACAAGAAGCAAATGAGGATTTTAGGTGAATTTAAAAAGGGGAAGAGAGAAAAGGCAGAGCAAGCTATCTGCTGTAGGAAGGATCAAAGGAGGATAGACAAATATTCACAGGTCTTCGAGGCTGTAGAAAGGGATAAATGAATGAATGAGTGGTTGATTAGTTGAATGCTCTATCTGTAATGCAATAACGACGACAACAATACATGCTAGGTATAGATAATATCAACAGTTATATGTTAGAATTACTAATAACATTATATTATTAAGCTAAAGAAAGAAAAAATCAAAATTCACCTACCCTACCTACTCGAGTAGTAGTTGGCATGAACCTTGATGGATGGAAGAAAGACCCGAATTGAAATAGCAGGTAGATACTAGATAGTAGATATGTACTATAGTGGTAGTAAAAATGCATTCATCCATTTTTCTGGATGGTGGCACAGAAACTTCAAAGAAATCCTTCAATTTTCATTCGCCATCCGTTGAAAGAGAAAGAAGCCTTTTTTTACTACCTAGTACTTTTACCCATCAAGGTCCTCATTTATCTGCAAGGCGCTTAGCCAGGCTATTTTGATCCACTACACCGCCTCATTGTTCATATCAGTCAGTCACATGTTGTCATCCCTTCGACACCTCCTCGAGTAATTCTTTTTTCTCTGCTCAAATGTAGATACCTAATATTTATGGCTCTCATGCATAGGCACACACATAGGCACACACATTCTCATGGTGAGATTACAACTGTTGGTACCTTACTCGATCGACTACCGGTACTGTACTCCGTAGATTAATAAAAGTGGAATGTAGCACGAGCAAACTTCCAGTACTCGAGTATGTCATGTACGTCATGTACGTCATGTACGTCATGTACAGTGATGTAATGAATGCCTCCAACTTGAACCCACTGAAACATATTTGTTGCATGTCTAACTTTTCTTTTTATTTCCAAATTCCATTTCTAGGCGTAAAGTAAGCTAGCTTTCCTTCCATATTAGACGAGAATCTCTTAAAGATAAGGTTATTCTAATTTTAGATAATGCGTTCGATATAAACTTTTGACTCAAAGTATTAAGGTGAAGGCTTTGCATTTTGGGAATGTATATAAATGATCCATATTTAGCCTTTATTATTCTAGTTCATGTTCAAGAGATGATAGTCCTTCATTTACTCGAGTAATTACAAAGTCTCTATATCAAATCTAATGTGGAGGAAGGTGTCCCAATGTCTGAATCTAAATGGTAAAATAATACTTCAATATCTATCTAATCTAAAAAATGATCTAGTAATATCCTACCAAAGCCATGACTGAACATATATCCTCTAATATTCTGCCAAGGCCATTGTCACACTCAAGAATACTGGGTAAAGTATCTTGTATTAGAAAATACTAAGCTAAGGAGAAAAGAAGAAGGAAAACAAGAGTAGTATTAAAAGATTGGGTGGAAGAGGCCTCTATATTGGCTATATTACTACGTGTGTAGGCATATTAATCTCCTCTTAGTATCCTCTGAGGGGACCAATATGCCTGCTTATGGTTCGTCTAATCTAGCCTGTTTAGGTAACCGTATTACTAATCACGACACGTGATTAGGACCGGTAACTTCTATTCCTTTTAACAAGTAGAGATTGATTGATTGATTGTGTTTATCGTCATAGGCCGTAGGCCCACGCGCCTTGGCGCGTGATAACCTTAGCCATCTATTCCAGTTTTGGACAAATGACGCTCAGAGGAGAAGCCTCTGAGTGGTTTACTAGCTAGCTAGGGGGAGTATTTATATACAATTTAAAGGGGGCTAGGGCAGGATTTACATGATTGCCTTCGCAGGGGGGGTTTGGGCCGGTAGGCCTTTTGGGGTTGTAATTGTGGTCATCCTCGTCCACTAGATCACTGGCTCTTGATCTCTCTCCCTTCCCCTCATACTATTAAAACATTGTACTCGAAAACCCTTCATCCCTGATCCCCTTCCCGATACCATCAATCCAATTACTCCTTATATACCAGAACGTACTGTAATCGCCCACCGTCAGGATTGCCTCGTCCTCATTCTGATCATCCTGCCAATAGAAAGCTTATGAAGGAGCACCAATCCTCATATAGCGTAACTATAGCATGCACAGGTAGTGGCTTGTACGGGTGTCCCGATTCCGTAAGTAGCATACCTCCGCTGAATGAGAGCAGAGTAAGTTTCGTCATCAGCTCAGGTCCTTCAACAGTACTCCTCCGGTGTTCCCGTATGGAAGGTATATAAATTGTTGTCGTTTCAGTCGTGTCGATCATGGGAGGTATACAATATATAACATATACGCGTCAAAGATGTCGAGTTGTACTATATGTTCCAGAGGAGTCTCACTTTTAAGAAGTGAGATGATTTCGTGGCGTATTGTCGTAGATGATGGTGTTGTCCTCTGTTTCGTAATAAAGGTAGTGTTGTAGAGAGCGCATTTCGATAATGCAACTGTCAAAAAACCGCAAACGGGTAAAAACGTCGTGATCGGGCGCCTCTTCCTCTTCCAATTACCACGACTCCATCAAATAACTCAAACTTAGCTCTGCAGACTCTCATAAGAGAGCTGGAGGTTCGTAGGATGCACCGCGTACAGGTGTTGAGTCTTCGCATCCCTTAACAAGTAGAGAGTTTTCCTGTGATTAAATACAAACGGGGCATGCCACGTGACCCGGAGGTGTGAGGCGCCACAGCCATGATAAATTATAAGTCTAGTACCCTACTTTCCGGCCACCCCTAATTCCGGCCACCTTTTATACCAAAAAATCGTGATTTTCATCTGTTAATAACTTTACAATTGATGAATATAATTTGATAAAATTTGAATTATAGATTTTTTATATAGATAGTAATAAATCATAAAATTTTCAGATTTTTTGTAATTTTATTGATTGAAATATAAATGATTGAAATTACGATTTTTAATTTATATGATTCATTGTAACGATACTGTACTGGGGCAGCGGCTGCCTGAGGTTTCGTCTGGTTGGTAGTTGTGGATTAAGGTGTTACGAGGTTTGCCGTCTAGATCACGTGGAAGTGCTCTAGGCTCTCGAAGTAGGTTTATAACTAGGCGTCAAGCAGGGACTTAAAGTAATGACAATAATGATATGCAATTCGTAACTAATAGTAGAGTATACTAAATGATTGATCTTGGGCACGAAGCTTTATACAAAGGAAATCCATCTAGATTATATAGACTTTCGTGTCTATGGCTACTCAGTAGGATCAATGCGGCTCAGTACTGAGCTCACTGATCCTTACTGAGCCAGTCACGTGATATTGATTACACGTGAGAGTTTCCTGTTACCAGGCGTAACATATAAATCCTATACAAATTGAAAATCGTAATTTCAACTTTTAATTTCTCAACCAATAAAATCGCGAAAAATCTGAAATATTCAGAATGTATAATTATATAAATAAAAAAATTCGTAATTGAGATTTCAAATAATTATATTCATAAATAAGAAAGTTATAAAAGTCGATTTTTGTCATTTTTGGTGAGGAAAAGTGGCCGGAATTAGGGGTGGCCGGAAAGTAGGGTACTAGACTTACATCATCTAGTGTTCTAAAAAGTTACTCGGCCATTTTTGAGCTAGTATAGACATTAGAGATGAATTAGACGAGTATTATTCTTAAAAGATCGCTTTATAATACTCTGGTCAAATGTAGAATCGAATTGTATACTGAATAAAAGAAAGTTTGAAGTTCTAGCAGAACCTACATGCATAGACAGATTGCTCCGGCATCCAACATCCAGCATGACCAAATATTTAGCTTCTCAACCAGTATAGAGATACGGCTTTCTAGATGAAGTCCTCGGGGGAAAAGACTTTCAGCATGTAAAGTTTACCTTTCTCATCTCAAGTTTATCATCAAAATAGCTCAGTTCAATGCTTCAACCGCGTGAGTATGAGCCATGTCACCAAATTGGTTTGGCCTACAAGCGTACAATCCTACTGAAGTGAATAGCACAAGACATATTCTCGGCGACTCGAGACGTCCCAAAATGACACATGCTGAGAGCTTTAGCTTGCCTCCAGGAGTGCATAGATTGATTTGGATTTCCGTCTCCCTTTTTGGTCTTACTCATTTCTTCAACAACCTAAATACATACATTCTATATATCTCAAATACCCTTATTCGGTTCCATATTATACACCCCAGCGTCATCCTTGGATATCACACAGCAGATTCCCGTCCTATCGTTCGACTTCGCATCATACAAACTACCCTCAATAGGTATCCAGCTACGGTTCGAACATTCAACCGATATTTCACAACTGTACCTCTGGCTTTGAAAGATACTCGCCTCTAGACACTCATTCGGTCCTTGACAGCATCGTTGTCAGACCTGAATCCAGACATCAGGAACATGGCAACTTCAAACGCACACTTGCACCTTCAAGTCGGGTTGAAAATTCAAGATCCTGTCGATACCATTATTCAAGCTCCACTTTACTATGAGGCACTCAAAGACATGAAGAACGAAGATAAAACAGATCAATAGTTGGCAGGGCGAGCTTCTTCGGCCGATTAACTTCCCTGCCATTTGCCTCGGTCTTGGAAGTTGCGATGGCTATGTCAATCGCTTGTTTAGTGGCGAAGGATGGTAAAACTGGAAAGAACCCATACAATCTAGCAATAAGAATGGCACTAGAGTATGTTCCCACCAGACTTTTCGTTCTTCCACTCGCATTCTGTAGTGCCTTGAAAGTAGCACATACACTAACCCCAGAAATAAGAGAGAAGGGCGAGAAATTCTGGAAGACGAGCGAAAATGCACAACCAAATGCAGATACTGTCGAACAAGTTTTCACCAAAACATTGTGCGATATCAAAAGAATTGTTGTATCGGAGGTAATACTTGGGGCATGAGCAACAATCCCGTAGTATATAAGAAGTCGAGATGTCCACTCAGCACGTAGCCTTTTTATCAATTCGAGATAGCTGGATCGACTCCAACAAATGGAAAACAAAGGACGACTTCAAAATCTGTCTCAAGAACCCATTGTACAACAAGAGCGACCTCGGGGTTACCAAGCGTCAAGTTATGACAATTGTATGCGGTGACATGAGTCATCAAATGAGTCGGATCTTGATAGGCCGCAACACGCTGGTAGATGATCTTGACACTTCCCACGAGATTATGCTGCAGCAACTTGTCTTCGAGATCAGTAGACCTGCTGGTCTCCTAATCTGCACTCCATCCCCAAAGTATGAGGCCGGTAAAACTGAAAGGAGCTTGAAACAATCACGGATCCTCTTTCTTCAATTAGAAGATTGTTTGCCGACACATTAGCTAATAATGACATCAGAGTTCCGTACTATGGAGGCCTCTAAGTCTATGTTCTTTGCCTTTCTAATCACGAGTGCTTCGTATAGAGTGCTGACCATGCCATACCATCAGATTTGAACCCATCCTAAAGAATTCGGGCGGAGGACTTTGAGCCCCAAAATTTGAACAAAGATTGGCTTGTAGTTGGAGCTGTTCCGCCGTCGAGAAAACCATCCACCAAGGCAGAAGCAGTTGGTGAAAATGGAAGATGTTATCTTGGCTGCACAGAACCAATTTTGCTCCGTCGCAGTACCTAGTACCACTAGTATTGTATCGTGGACTTGCAATAATGTATTATAGACAAGTTAGACAAAAAGATGTCGCATGGCTTTACAACAGAAACAAATACATCCAACCACTCATCGCCGTTGTAGTCCTGATCCCGGAAAAACTCAGGTTTTTCCGAGACTCGTCAAGAAAGTTCAACTGACATCCACGCGAAACCCCGTTCTAAAATAAAAAAGCTCACGCGCAAATATCAACACTGTGATCATAGTGTCACACACTTTCCTTTCCTTCAATCCATAAAGCCCCATCCTATCCCGTCCGGTTCGAGCTCCCGTAGAGGCTCGATTCCCACTGTCATGTCCAAAACTACATTCGCTATCATCGCAGGAGTTTCCGCAGCCACAGGTGCCCGGTATAACCGCCGCCATGTATTCTACACGATCTGAAAAAAAACTTCAAGCAGCAGCAAGCTCAACAGCAGTCACAGCATCATCTAATTCGGCAAACGCATCACTGCCTATAACAGTCGGTCAAACCATAAGCAAAGATATAATAGCGCCCGTTGACCCCGCAGGTCTATTTCAATATGGATTCCCTGGTCCAGTCGCAGATCTGGCCACTAGAAATGCGTTAATATCTTCATTCGACCGAAGACTTCGAAATCCTTCTTGGGTTGCGGAACATATAACGCCTGCATCCCTCGCCGTCTCCAATGGCGATCGCAAACACTCCTACTTTGTCGAAGACCCCGCTGTCCCTGAAAAATTCCGTGGTAAATTAAAAGATTACCTCCACTCTGGCTACGATCGCGGTCACCAAGTTCCTGCGGCAGACGCAAAATGGAGTCAAGATGCCATGAACGATACTTTTTTCCTCACAAACATGTGCCCGCAAGTAGGAGAAGGATTTAACCGCGATTATTGGGCGCATTTTGAGGATTTCTGCCGTAGACTTACGACTCGATATCCGAGTGTTAGAATTGTTACTGGACCTTTATATTTACCGAAACGAGATCCGGCGGATGGGAAATGGAGGGTGA
The DNA here is from genome assembly GCF_000146945.2 of Sclerotinia sclerotiorum 1980 UF-70. Taxonomy (NCBI): domain Eukaryota; kingdom Fungi; phylum Ascomycota; class Leotiomycetes; order Helotiales; family Sclerotiniaceae; genus Sclerotinia; species Sclerotinia sclerotiorum. Next base: position 43,025 of record NW_001820810.1, on the reverse strand, counting down.
CTTATGAGGTTATTGGGAATCCACCCAACATCGCTGTGCCGACACATTTCTACAAGGTTATATTTGCGGAAGATGGTACTACGGCGGGTCCAGTAGCAGTTGGTGCATTCGTATTGCCTAATGCGAGGATACCGAATGAGAAGCCGTTGACGGATTTTGAGGTACCGGTTGAGATGGTGGAGAGAGCTAGTGGGTTGGAGTTCATGACGAAGTTGCCGCCTCAAAGGAGGAAGAGATTGTGCGATGATATGATGTGTGCGTTAGTCATTAAGGACTACTCGGATAGGCAGAAGGCGTTTGCAAAGGGTGGTGAGAGCAAACAAATTCAAGCACCAACGAGGACGAGCCCGAGACATTCTTCTTGATTCATCACGTTCGGAAATTGCTTTTTGCATGTAATGGGCGAGGTTTTGCAGCATATATATATAGCATTATCGGCGGGTATTCTTAATGGGGTTGCATCTTGACATGGCGTTCTCCTGCCTTTTCTACATTTGTTGCGATTTATATACCATGGCATTATTGCTCTTCAATCATCAAGTAAATTCAATTTTTTTCCCAGAACACAGTTGCTCATTTCCACATGTGTACATACGTGAATAGGGATAATTTGCGAAGCTCATCACAACTAGATTACAATCCACCCAAACGCCTGATGCTTCAGTTCACCTGAAATGCTTTGTTCTGATATACAATCCGAAGCTCCTCCACACTAGTACCAACGGCTCTTTATCGTGGTGGCCTGAATTTCCCCTGTCTCTGCATCGCCTGTAAACTTTCTTCCTGACTAGGTAATGGTCCTCGTTTTCTGATACCACCACCATTACTCGATAAATCTGCATTTTCCAATCCAGGCATTGGCATACCAGGAGGAGGTGGGGGAACAACGAAACCAGGTGGAAGCTGAAAGTTCGGCGGGAGCATCGGCGGTGGAGGTGGCATGCCCGTTGCTCCGGGAGGAGGTAAACCGGCTTTCATCATAAGTGCTAGAGTATTTGCGTCTAAATTTCCCGGTAAAGGTGGCGGTGGAATATTTCCTCCACTGAGCATAGGAGGAGGTGGAGGAGGAACACGATTCATACCAGGAATGACTCCCATACCAGGTAATGGCAGACCAGGTATTCCTGTGGCGAAACCGGGTAGCTTTGCAGGCATTTTCTGATCGACTAAGCCCTCCATTTCGTCTTCAGCTTCTTGATCTTCCTCCTCTTGACGTTGACGTCGCCCGCCGCGACGATCATAGGTTCCTTGCGCCTCGGCAGCCGAGTCGCCAATGTGATAGCGGTCTTTGAATGTATCAATATCACCAGGACGCACACGTGTCCAAAAGCGAGTGATTCTATCATTCGACCCTGATGCTAAAATATGACCAAGAGGATGCCAATCAAGCGACCAAATGGCAAACTCATGAGCGTATGTTAGTTTGTGAGCTGGATAGATAGTTTGAGCCGGTGTAGTAGTAGGATCCGGGCTATCATAAGGAGCTATAGACGGTTCAGTTCCAGGGGGATTATTAGGCTCGTCTAACAGGTAGTGGAATAGAGACCCATCAGCACCACCCGTACTTAGGAGGGAAGGGTGAATAGGATGCCATGCTAAGGTAGAGATGTCCTTTTCATGCCCCTTAAGCAAGCATACGTCGCGCATCATACGCAAATCAAATACTCGTGCCGTTTGATCTCGAGCGGAAGTGGCTAAGCAGTAGCCTCGAACTGGTTCAAAGACGGTTTTTGTGATAGTATTCTTATGTCCATGAAGAGTCGTCAAACATCGTCCAGTACGCGGATCCCATAATTTGACAAGATGATCTTTCGATCCAGAAACAAGTAATCCTTTAGTGGGATGCCAATCAACACTTTTCGCATCCCATCCATGACCAGAGAGAGTGGACTCCTCAACACCGCCAGCAAAATCGAAAATCTTTAGCGTAGAGTCATCGGAGGCCGTGACAAATTTCGAGTCGTTCGGACTAAATGCGAGATCCCTTATAGGGTCGTCATGTCCTTGAATGACTTTGACATTGTTAAAATTGGGCTGCCAGTATTTGATCACTCCATCGTGATCAGCTGATATCAACCAGTCATCACTATGGGAATAAGACAAGGCTCGGATAGCAACATCATGTGCTTGCATAATTGTCTCGAAGTTAAAGCCCGCGCCATTCCATAAAGTAAACTCTCCACTACTGGAGGCTGTGAGCAATCGTCGACCTTCTGGTGTCCACCTTACCACATTGACAGGATGCTTAATCTTATTAAGTGACGAATGTAGATGTCTCCCAGGTACTGAATCTGCTGCATTATGAAGTCTTGCTAATGGTGGTAACATCTATGAATGATCAGACGCGAATTTCTAAATTTAACCTCTGCAGTCGACTCAAATAACACTTACATCTATCATGTAGCTCGGACTAGGTCTTTCCATCTCGCCTTGGTAACCACCTTTGTACCTTGGCTGACGATTTCGCATCCAATGAACCATGGTAGAGCTATAGTCAGTGACAGGACCTGTACAGTATTAGTCCATTGGACTTTCCATGAAACAAAGAGGTGCATATTTTCTCTCCTTATTCTGATCGACTCGAAAGATGGAGGTTTTGCACTTACGACGACCTCGTCCCCTCACAAAACTCCCTTCATTACCGCCTCCCTCTCCGGTTGCCCCATCATCTCTTCTTCCTCTTCCCTCCCTATCCCGATCCCGATCGCGACCACCTCCATACTCGCGAGGTTCGTATGCCATTTTTATCAGCGCATCATTCCCTCCAATAAGAATTTGATCAAACGACTGCTTTCTTCTTCGGCGAGGTCCGTTGATTTTAAGTTGCGATCATGTGCTTAATTCTTAAATAAATAAAGCTAGATCAAGAGGTCATGCTTTTAGAAGTTCAAATGGGGCAGCAGTCGCGACTTTGACTTTGATGAACAAGGATAGATTCGCGACAAGGGACTTGACGGAAGGGAATAATAATTTATCCGTGATTCAGCTTAGTAATCCTTCTATCATCCTTATCACAACAACTCGTAAGGCTGATGAGAAAAAGAAGTCTGGCCGAAAGCTTCCTGGTGGATATCATTCATTATTGCGTTACCATTGGTCATCGTCACCACATGTAATTACCTAGGTACTCGTGTATCTGGGACATTGATTCCTTCTTCGGATACATCAAAACTTCTGCATGCCGAGCTTGATATTTACGTTTCAAATTAATTTGTAGGTTGAAGGAGGGGCTACACAACGCAGACTGCCCAATATCTTACTTAGTCTTTGGCCTAGTTGGTAGCCCTCATTCCCAGCCAATAATTGATCTCGGGAAGGGGGTTTATTAAGTTAGCCAGTGAGGAATTTACTTTCATACGCCAATTTTCTATGATAAATTCCTATCTAATTTGTCATTCAGTTTCTCTCTGTTTTTACTGCTTTACATATTATCTAAATTACTCGGGTACTTAATCCGTACGCACATTGCACATTGCCCCTTGATTCTCTCTTACTTCTCTTTACTTGAGTAGGCATCTCCTCTCCACCATTCCCCAGACACCTCTATTATTTCTCGATACATGCTGAGATACCAACGGCTTGAATATCACCACGGCTGTATGCCATTGTCGCAATCATGATCTCGGAAAATGCTACGGTAACTGGTTCCGAAAGTGTGCCAAACATTTCTTCGACCATCAGACGATCTACGCTTTCACATGCCAATGGTGCGAACGGAAAGCACAGGGCCAATATCAGCATCGCGGATTTACCAAGACCACTCACACAACATAACACATCCGATTCTCTTCGGAAATATTCGCAAAAGAAATATAGACATGTTGCCGCTGTGCATTCCAAACCTCGAACATCATGCCTCAGCCATGAAAGCGATGCGGCACCGAGTTTCCTTGGATTTCGGAACTTGATGGTCCTTGTCTTATTGATCTCGAATCTGCGACTTATGTTAGAGAATATTCGAAAGGTTCGTTTTCCTCCTAGTCATTGGTTTTTGTCAATTGAAGAACGAATTGGGTGCACCGAGTTTTGGGAAGATCGCGGAGTGTTGTCCGAATGCCCAAATCCTCTTTGGGACATTTTAAGAGGATATTTCAACAGACCCGATTTCCCTTTTTTTTTTTTGGTTGAAATTCTACTAGGAAAGCAGTGTATCGTACATAGCTAACGATGTTTAACAGTATGGTGTTTTGATATGTTTGAGATGTCACGATTACCGCAAACAGGATCTTTTGCTAGGGGCTGCCCTCTACTTCATTATTCCATGCCACCTATTTGTCGCCTACATTGTCGAACTCGCGGCCGCGCAACAAGCAAGAGCATCACTAAAAGGAAGCAAAAAGAGAGCCGGGACAGCCACGCCGGGTGGCAGCTACATTGCCACGGAGGCCGAGCAACAAAAATTTCATTCGACCTGGAAAGTAATCGCTTGGATACATGGATTGAACATAACACTTTGTCTTCTGATTACTTCCGTGATCGTCTACTTTTTCATACACCACCCTTTGATAGGCACAATAACTGAAGCACACGCAATTATTGTCTGGCTGAAAACTTACAGCTATGCATTTACCTGCCGCGATCTTCGACATGCCTACCTTCACCCCTCGAGTAAAGAGGAAGATGCATTGCCAGAAATATACAACAAATGCCCTTACCCACAGAATATCACGCTGAATAATCTGACATACTTTTGGTGGGTTCCAACATTGGTTTACCAACCTGTATATCCCCGTACACCTAGAATTAGGTGGGTTTTTGTAGGCAAGAGGATGGCAGAAGTATTTGGTTTGAGTATCTTCATGTGGGTTGCTAGCGCACAATACGCAGCCCCTGTCCTTCAGAACTCCCTTGACAAGATGGCATCCCTAGATGTGGCCTCTATCCTCGAACGCTTGATGAAATTATCCACAATCTCTTTAGTCATATGGCTAGCAGGATTTTTTGCCTTGTTCCAATCTTTCTTGAATATTCTTGCCGAGGTCACCACTTTCGGGGATAGAAACTTTTATGACGATTGGTGGAACTCACCCAGTGTAGGGACATATTGGAGAACTTGGAACAAGCCGGTCTATCAATTCATGAAACGACACGTCTTCTCGCCTCTCGTGGGTAGAGGCTGGAGTCCATACTCAGCCAGTGTTGCCGTGTTCACATTCTCTGCTATTCTACATGAATTGATGGTCGGCGTCCCGACACACAATATTATCGGTAGGCTCTCGAATATTGATGTACATACTGTTATCTCTGCTAACACTCTCCAGGCGTTGCATTTATAGGCATGATGGCACAGCTACCACTCATTGCTATCACGGCACCATTAGAAAAAATGAGAGGCATAAATGGTAAAATAATTGGAAACTGTATCTTTTGGGTATCTTTCACTTTAGTTGGGCAGCCACTCGCTGCTTTACTTTACTTCTTCGCATGGCAAGCCAAGTACGGGAGTGTCAGCAGGCAGACCATAAAATAAGATTGTCACTGCCAATGTTAGTACCTTGCTTTATTATCTAGATAGAAGTTGGACAGTCATTTTACAGAATATGTCGATGTCCAGATACAGGTAGAATGACAGGTTGAATACTGTCAATTTCGGCCCGCGCCACTGCTCTATTCCATTCAAACTAGATGTGGAGATACAGGAGTAGTGACGCCGACTTATGGCCAATGTCTCGTGCATCCCAAGCATGCTAGCAGGGAGACTATACTCATGAGATTCTGGCCATTTCATGCAATAAATTATGATCCAGTGTCCACTTTCAATGGTCACACGCCTTGCCATCCCTTTTGGACACTGTCATGGAGAAGGCCAAATACAGGAATACAACAGAATTTGATATATTACCATCTCATGCATTACAAAGTATACAATCCAACTGTTCACATCCAACATGAACCAAACTCTCCAGATTTGCATGCATTACCACTGGGAATCTAGATAAATGGTATTCCCACCCGCGAGATCTCCCTATACTGTACGTACTCATCTCCAAAGAACTTGATCAACAAAGCCTCTTCCCCCTTGATCCTTCTATTGAAAAACATCCACAAGACTAGCGCATATCCCCAAAAACAATAAAAGTTCCCCAAAACCATTTGAGTACCCAATCCCCACCAAAAGAATCCGAAATAGGAGGGATGGCGTAACCATGCGTATAAACCAGTGGTAACAAGTGTATGAGAGCGCGACCGCGTGAACTGGACTATGTGGTTGAAACTCCGACCGGCTTGAACCATGGCGACGGAGCGTATGGTCTGGCCCATTACTATGAGGATGAGACCGAGGACGAGGATAAAGTTTTGTGCCCGAGGACTAAACCAGGATATGGAGGGGGGCAGTTGTAGGCCGTAGATGGTGTATGGAGACCCATTGGGGAAAAAGGTATTCGTGATGAGGAATTCACTGATGGCTGCGCTATGTGCGATGTTGTATGCGGATCCATTGCCGCTGAAGAGAAAGGAGGAAATGGATGCTTCAGGTGTATTGTATCTCGCTGTAGTCCAAAACTCGAGGAAGTGGAAGATGGCGAGGGAAGAAATAAAGAAAGGGATGCGCCAGAAGATCGTTTCGGTGACAAAGAAGAAGTAGAGGGTGCTGAAGGTAGAGAATGCGAGGACGATACCAACGAGAAAGGATCGCAATGCAATGCCAGACAGAGACTTGGGTTGTCCAGAATAGAATTGCTTCTCGAATTGATTGATGGCCTCGCTAATACTAGGTATCTCCGCATATTGTTCTCGATCAGGTCCAACTCGCGCTCTTGGTGCGACGCCGCCGTTCTGTATTATATCCCAAGGACGTCGACGAGTTGCGCTTGATGTGTTCGCTGTGCTCTTTGATTGTTCAGCTGAGCTTTGAGCTGACGCTGATCCAATCGCATTAGCAGTACCATCTGTAGACATGGTTATAATAATATTATTCGCAAGGAGACCAGAGGCAGAAACTTAATGAGTGAAGTAGAAGCTTGAAGCTTGATGGTTGAATTCAATCTTCAATACTTTTCCGGCTGGGCCAAGTAATATAAGCACGGAGATCATGTTATCGATAATGGAAATTGAAACGAAATTACAAAAATTATAAGAAATAGGGACAAATCAAAATGTGATTCTCTTTATTCATCCATTACCTTTTCTTGGTTCGAGCTTCGAAGCTACCTTCATATTGTCCTCGTTGAAGAAGAGTCATGAATGAACATGAGCGGTTGAACAAGTTTTTTTTTGTTTTCCATTTTCTGTGCAATTAGGAACAAAGGGGCATGTGACGAGCATTTTCATTCCGTGGAACGAGGCTCAATGTACAACATCTCAATTCTACAGGTATGAAAATGGTACTAGATAGGGATAGGGATGTAGAGAGAGAGAGAGAGAGAGAGAGAGAGAGAGAGAGTATTCTACCTAGCTAATGAGTATGTGTTCTATTTGTGTATTGTTAAAACCTACTGCCTAATTAGATACTATATTTTCTATTGTAAGTCTACCTAGTGTTACATCGGACAGTAATATAGGTCACGTTCTTGATCACATGATCAAGAAACCGACAAATCTGTGACGCCTTACACCTCCGGGTCACGTGGCATGCCCCGTTTGTATTTAATCACAGAAAAATGTTACGAAGTTTGCCGTCTAGATCATGTGGAAGTGCTCTAGGCTCTCGAGGTGGTTTATAACTAGGCGTCAAGCAGGGACTTAAAGTAATGACAATAATGCAATTCGCAACTAATAGTAGAGTATACTAAATGATTGATCTTGAGCACGAAGCTCTATACAAAGGAAATCCATCTTGATTATATAGACCTTCATACCTATAGCTAGTCAGGACCGCGCAGCGGTCCATAACGTGACTTAATCACGTTACCTTGATTTAGTCATGTGACGCGGCGTAGAAGATAGCCGTCGTAACATTGTCGGTTTCTTGATCATGTGATCAAGAACGTGACCTATATCACTGTCTGACGTAACAGAGTAATTAATAATTAATTTAATTTTTATTATATATTTATAAAAGATATTATAAAACATTAAATAATTTATAAATATAAATTATAATTGATTAAAATTAAACATAGTACTTATTTATAAAATTAACAATATAATAAGAAATTTTCTTTAAATAATATTGTGACCAAAAGGGTGTTTATAGACCAGCAATTGTATTTAACTTAGAATCTGCAGGTGAAGAGCACCTGTAGATGGGGATAGCTACTCTATATATACACAAATGAATGGCCTAGCCGCAATGGCTAGGCAAAAAGAAGTCATATTTATTCCTCCAATGATCTTACTTTACCGATAACCATTGATACCTAGTACTTGTCCGGATCTGATCCTCAGGTCACCTAAATCGCATACTAATCTCGAGTAATCGTATCATGTGTGGACATGGTTAATGTACCTGAGGTTTCTTATATAATAAGGGTGGGAGGAAAGCAGGGATTTCCGTCACAAATATATTAAAATAAAGACTAAAAAACATCAGAAGACCCCGAAGCCTAAGGCTATCCTATTATCAATTCTTTTCTTAAAAGGTTTAGTATGAATTCTAGTTATGGTTTAGTTCTGAATAACGCTTCCCCGCACAAAAGGCTGATAACTAGCCCCGCCATCAGTAAATGAAAGATAATCCCAACCATGCACCAAGAATGCTCTGGCCTCGTGAAGTTAAACACTTCAAATGGATCCAAGAGTTCTTAAGTCGCGAAATGAAATATTTCAGGAGGTAGGAACAGTCATGGCCCTTCTCGTCGCAGTGTTGACCGTAGAACAGCTCAAACCATACTGCGTTAGCCTCAGCCAATTGGCATTGAGGGACGCTGGTGACAGCAAGTCTCTAATACCATCGATAGAAAATCTCCTTGGCGCATTGGAGAAAGCATGTGAGAATGAAGCTTTCGATGAGAAACTGGCAGATTGTACGTTCCCGGAAGCTGTGACCATGGCGTTTTGATATCGACAATGACTAACGACGAGTGTGCTACCAGACGTTTTCTTCCCAATATCTCAAATCCTACGTTCAAAACGAAAATACACAGACAAATTGTCGGAGCTCACAGTGAAATGTCTTAGGCTGCTATTGGAGCAGGGATGGCGGAACTACATCGCAATAGATCTTGCCAAACAACTTTTGATCCTTTTGACGTTGATAATTGGAGGAGTGCCAGGGCAAGATCCAGTACAAGCCCCAGAGGAACTTGTTGTGGAAGCGCTGGCTGCCGTTGCAGCTTTATTTACTGACTTGGCCCGCACCCCTGAGGCTACTGTTACAATCACAGATGAAAGTACCATGCCGGCTCTTGGTCACTGCATTACATCGATACTTGATGCAATTACCGAAGGACCTTCGGCAGAGATACAGATAGAAGGTTTGAATGCTTTGAGAGCTGCATGGACTTGTATCAAAGATGTACAAGCTCATGCCAATTTCCTCCCAGGGACGGTTTCGGCACTTACAAAATGCCTCGTACCTACCACAACATCTCGAAGGTCACAGAAAACCATTGTAATGGCACTGAAAAGTCTGCAACTAGTTTTAACCACGGTATTGAGCGATTTCAGGACTCGAACTATCAGGGCAAGCAATTATACCGAGGTGGGAGTAGGAACAGATGGTCAAAATAAGATGCTCACAAAATCATGGCTTACTGCTACTACTTCTCAGATCAAACTTTCCCTGGCGAACGTCGTGAAATTACGCACACACAAGGCTAGTAGTGTCCGTATTTCATTGAATAAATTTTGCATCGTCCTCCTAGATGAATGTCATGATACGTTGGCTGATTCGACTTCCATTCTTGTGGAAACTTGTTTATCGTTACTGAATACAGGAGATACTTTTGACATAGGCAGAACATCTATTGTAGATCTGGCCACCATACATTCAAACATTGGGGAGTCGATCAAAAGAACATTTTATCACTGGGTGGACAGCTTACCACGAGTGATGCAAATGAATGATGAGACTGCCAAGGTATCCGCGCTACAACAACTTTCCGCATCATATGCATTATTGAGTACATTGAACTTGGGCTCTTCAGTGCTTGACGAAGCACTTTCCAAATCGCTACGGGACAGTCTTTCTAGTGTAATCGAGACCTCTTCACTGCCTAGGATGATGCAAGAAGCTTCCCCAGACCCTAATAGTAGGACTCTAATAGCCCTATCAGGAGAAATGATGCCATCCAGGGATTTTGCACCCATATTGATGCCCGAGGAAAGCCAGAAATCTACCAGAACCGCAATGGCAACATTTCTTAGGTCTTTGAGTGAATTGCAATCACGAACGGATATGGCCACTGAGATGCTCGAGTATGCTCGGCAAGCATCTGGACCAAGCCTACTGGCTGCTTACTGGATCTCGTCTCAACTGGTACAATTAGCTGCTTCCAAGAATGAGGAATTGGATGAATTCTTAGAGTCCACACTTCTTGCTTCTGATGACTATCAAGCCACAAACCAGGATCTTTATTCCTACTCCCTATCAGTTTTATCTAACGAAGACAACAGTTTGGATTGGCGAGTAAAAGGTGTCGCGCTGGAGGTTGTATCTAATTGGGCTAAGTGCCTCAAGGAAGGCTTTCGAGTAGAGCTCGTGGATGTACTATATCCTGTATCACAGCTTTTGGGCTCGCCCAGCGTTGAATTGAGAGAGCGCGCCACTGTTTGTCTCAATGTGCTCGCAAAGGCCTGCGGGTACCCGAGCACTAGGGAACTTATTGTGGAGAATGTTGATTATCTGGTGAACGCAATTTCATTGAGGCTGAATACATTTGACCTATCGCCCCAAGCCCCGCAGGTGCTAATAATGATGATTCGACTGACGGGGCCGTCCTTACTTCTATATCTTGATGATGTGGTATCTTCCATATTTGCCGCCTTAGACAACTTCCATGGCTACCAGGGATTGGTTGAGGGTCTATTTGCTGTACTGGGAGAGATTGTAGAGGCTGGCGCACAACCCCGCCAATTGCAACTAGCTGATGTACCGCGGGTTGGTGCTAGCGAAGCTAGGCCTCCCGTCATCACACTTGATAGTATTGTTCAGGCAATTGAAAAGCAGCAGCAAAGATTCAAAGCCGAAGAAAATATCGGACATGATGACTTCCCACGAGAGCCATGGAAAAGCGCTTCTGCACTATTGGACGAGACCGGTGAGAGTGTCGAACACAGCGAGAATGGAAATAATGAGGCAGCAGAGATACAAAAGATACCGGTAACAAAAACCTACTCCATGCTCCAGAGCATTATCCGACTCTGCCAGCATTACCTCACAAATCCATCCCCAACATTACGTACACGATTACTAGGTTTAATCAGCACATCCTCGACTGCATTACAAAGCGACGAGGAAAGATTTCTGCCACTTGTTAACGATATATGGCCTGTAGTTATAGACCGACTATATGATAAGGAAACACATGTTGCCATCGCAGCCGCAGACTCTATTGCCGCCATCTGTAGATGTGCTGGCAGTTTTCTTACCACGAGACTCGCTGTGCAATGGCCCCGCCTAATGAGCTTGGCCAGGCAGACCAAAGCTGATATGATGGCGGAGAAGTCTGGGTCCGGTAGTCGTGGGATATACTCTCAGGCCGCGCAGATGTGGGAGAGTATGGTGAAGCTCTTGACGGCTTTAGTGGAATGCACGGATATAAGTGATGAAGCATTCGATGATGTTCTAAATATTTTGGCAAGCATCATAGCAGAAAGAAGGGATGTTCGCGAAGCATTGTCCGCCGTGAATGCCGATGCTGTTTGGTTGGTATTGCAGGCTGGTGTTCGTCATGAAATGAAAACACTCCCACTTGACCGCTACCAATTCCAGTCTCCTGGCCCTTCCATAGTAGTGTAATGTAATGAATCATCTCACATTGTTTACAGTCATGGTTACAATCTCTCACAATTTTTCAAATATTGATTACATGGATTAACGGTAGAAGAGTGGAATTTGTTTTATATTAACACAAGTGAGACTTTTTGTGTGATACTAAGAAAGCGAAACCGAAAAGAACAGTAGCAGCCTGCCTTAAAAAAATCTATGGAGTGTTTTCGTGCCTGAACATGAGCCCATAGTTATTAGTTGGCATGAAGGCCTGACAGTGTTACTATCACAAAAACTTAAAAATGAAATGGAACACTCTGTGCGAGCCTGACGAAGGTCTTTGTTATCTCTCATTCAGAGTCATCATCATCGCTCTCGGCCTCGGCTAACCATTTCAAGAACTCCTCTGCTGACTTGCGGACTTTCTTGCTTACGGCAAGGTCATTGGTGTATTTCTTGCTAGCTTTGGTACCCCACTTGGTAAGGACTTCTTCGGTGAGGAGTTCCTGATCATAAAGGACCATGAGCACTTTTGATGTTTTCTCGTAGAATTCAGGGTTCTTCTGGCCGCGCAGACCGATGAACCTTTCAATCCCACCGAGAAGAGACTTTTCGTGTTTCTCAGAAGTGATCATCTGCAATATATTAGTCTTCATATACGTCAGTCAGGTTTAAGGAATGTGGGCTTACATTTTTAAGCATGCCTGCTCGCTTTGGGATTTGCTTCACGATGTTGTCATCGAAGAGCGTGAGAGCGAGGATGACAAGAGTGCGATGCTTAGCCTCAATCCCCAACTCTTTCGCCTTGCGATAGATTTCAAGATCGTCTACCTTACTGACGTCACCCTTATCCGCCGTCTGTTCTTCGATCCAGTTTGCGAGTTGGTCGTAAGTGGAATTTCCACCAGATTCTTCGTCGTCGTCCTCGTCCCCACCACCGCCACCGAGAACGAGCTTTTGCTTGAGGTCATCAGGAAGTTGTTGTTGGCGGGCCTTGATAGCCTCTGGGGACATATCGACAGCCCAGTCGTCATCTTTGACTTCGGTCGACTGTTGGAGCTCTTCTGCCTGACGGACAAGCTCATCGTCGCTTGGAGCATCAAGTGTCACTTCGCCATTGCCATTGTTGTCATTGGACCCATTTTCAGATGCATTCTCGCTTCCACTACCATTTCCGTTCTCTTTGGCCTCGCCCTTGTCTGCCTTGGCCTTACGAGCCGCCTTCTTTTCTGACTTGTCTTTCTTGCCTTTCTTCGGCTGAGTCTTCAATATGAAGCCGCTCAACTTAAGTCTTGGGTCGACCATCGAGCGCTTTCCACATGCCTTACAATCCAAGACGATATTTCCGTCTTTGAAGATCACTTCGGTTTCGGGATTCTTGCACTCTTTGCAGAGCACAAACTTGTTGATGAAACCATCTAGATAATCCTGCAATTTGCTTGCTTCATGGGCACCGTTGATGATCCAACGATCATCGGCAGGGTTAGTGTTGGTCTGAGCTCCGAGTTCGAAGCCGAAGTACTTGATGACATATGCTCCTGGGCGAGCCAAGGAATTGGCGATGCTAGTGAGATTGACGATGACGGTTTTGATTCCGTTACCCTTTCCCTCAATCTTGGACTGGATCTTCTCCATCTTGTATCTGTAAAAGTTGTCCTTGACATCGCGACGGATATTGACGGTAGCCATGATTGCTAATTGGTAGCTTGAGTTGCAAAATGGAGTTTCGTGAAAGTTAAGGCGTGCAGTTATTTATTAGATAATCTGATATTCTGAGATATAACATGCAGAAAAGTTCGACTTCCTGAAGGGGCAGAGGCGGTCGAGGTTGTTGAAATTTGCTGGGTAGTTACGGGAACATTCGAATGGTGGATGGATGATACTTAGCCGTTGCTGCTGAAGTAAGAACTACAAGGTTTCCGCGGTATGCGAAATGGTTGCAGCTCGAGAGGCGGCTGATGTCTGAGGTCGTTGGCGTTGGGTGTGAGATACATATAACGCAAATGTATCACTGTACGTGCTGATAGCTTTGGTTGAAGATTTCAAGGGAAGAAGGTCCTTGTTTGCAAAAAACCGAAATCCTGCCCGAGATTAAAATATGCAGGTAGTAGAGATTTGAGTCTGCAAATGGAGATATCCGATAAGTAGAAGAGCGAAAAGCAAAAGGACAGCTTGGTGGTGTGAGAGAGAGGCGTATGCTCTAACTTTGTTTTGACTCTAATGATTTTAGAGAGGCGGGACGGTAGAGAAGTTGGCCCTTTGTAATGTATTTATTGAGTTTAAAAGAAACTCCAATACAAGTGTTATTGTATTGTTGATGATGTTATTGTTTGATTGATTGCTTGCTTATCTGTTTGTTTGTTTGTTGTTGTTGTTTTTTATTCCGTGGGCAGGCAAAGAAAGAGGAAAGAAGATGGTTTGGTGTGGAGAAGAGAAGAGAAGCAGAGAAGGATTGAAAGAATTTGTGAATAAAAAGGTTTCGGATATTTGGTGGTGAAAAATAAGCCCTGTCAAGCAGAGGAAAGGAGTGGGGCAACAGAGGAATAACCATATCTACCGACAAACGACTACGGCAAACTTTTTCTAAGAATCTGATTGACTACTACAGCCTACATAGGTAGTACACATTGTAATATGCACTTGGTTTCGGACATTGAAATATCGAGTTATAAATGATAAATGATAACAAACAATGCATAAATCGGTCATTCGTCTATACAGTAGATGAGATGAGGCAGAAGGTTATGAATACGCACCTCCCTCAAGAGGATTCTTTATCATCCACCGTAGCATAATGCGTGATTGAACAAGAAATTGGAAAACTACACGGGCTGCCGCGTCTAAGCATACCTACCTAGGAAGGGAGGTACTAGGTATAGATAGTACTAGGTCTATGATTCATTGATAATGCTTCCATCCCGATTATCCCTAGATATTCATACCCAGATATTCATATCCATAACTCTACACCACATCCCCCTCTTCACTACATCATCATGGCTTTCAAGAATGTTGATTACTCTCTTTATCTCGTGACAGACTCTACATCTGCTATTCTTGGTAATAGAGATCTTGTTGATGTAGTAGAGGCCGCTATCCGTGGGGGTGTTACTATTGTGCAATATCGAGACAAATTCAGCGACACAGCTGCTCTCGTTACTACTGCAAGGAAATTACATACTGTCACACAAAAATACAAAGTTCCACTTCTAATCAATGATCGAATCGACGTTGCTCTTGCCATTGGGTGCGAAGGTGTACATATTGGTCAGGATGATATGGGTAGGTCCTTTGCCATGAACAACGTGATAAATATTCTCTTCTTCTCATGTCTCTAACTTTAATTTAGATCTAAAAACGGCGAGGATACTATTGGGTGAGGATGCAATTATTGGAGTAACAGTATCTAGTGTTGAGGAGGCTATGATAGCATCTGAACATGGCGCAGATTATTTGGGAATTGGCACCATGTTCGCCACACCAACGTAAGCATGCCGTGGCGATTCAATAAGCAGTTTCAGTATCGAAAAGCTATGAAGAAATCAAGTGATGCTCCTTTTACAGTATAAATCACAATACCCGACCTTGTTTTTTTTAGCACGAACAAAGTCTCTATTCGACCTTAGTCTTACGCCATTTGCTCAAGATGATAGGATCAATTCTGATGGCAGTTGAAATAGGAAAACCAACACCAAAGATATCATTGGAACTGCTGGCACGAAGGAGATTCTTCATTCTTTGCAGCAGTCAGGAAGCAAAGTCCACACTGTAGCTATAGGTGGAATTAATTCATTGAATCTGCAGCGTGTTTTGTATCAGTCAGCAGCAGAGGGAAAGCAGCTTGACGGCGTGGCTATCGTCAGTGCCATAATAACAGCACAAGACGTTGAAACGGCTGCTAGCGAGCTTGCCGAGCTTATTCGAACTCCGGCTCCATTTGCTTCAGCACATATCCCGAATGATCAGACGAAGAAAGACCCCTGCGATCTCTTATTACAGGTTCCAGGCGTCATAGGACAAGTTGCTAAGAGGACGCCCTTATCTCACAACATGACGAATCTTGTGGTACAGAACTTCGCGGCCAATGTGGCTCTGGCAATAGGTGCGTCACCTATTATGGCAAATTATGGAGAAGAGGCTCCAGGCCTTGCAAGTCTGGGAGGGGGTTTGGTCATTAACATGGGAACGGTTACCCCCGAGGGTATAGAGAATTACTCAAAGGCTCTAAAGGCGTACAACAGAGAGGGAGGTCCAGTTGTACTCGACCCAGTCGGCTGTGGGGCCACTGCTGTAAGGCGCTCGGCAGTTAAAACACTTCTAGGTGCTGGTTACTTCGATGTCATCAAAGGAAATGAGGGAGAAATCAAGACCGTGTCAGGATCATCTATTCAGCAACGAGGCGTGGACAGTGGCGCGAGCACGTCGAGTCTCACGGAGAAAGCAACAATAGTGCGTGATTTGGCATTGAGGGAGCGGAATGTGGTACTGATGACTGGAGCGGTTGATATTTTGAGTGACGGATTACGTACTTTCGCAATAAAAAATGGCCATGAAATCCTAGGTAGGATTACGGGAAGCGGCTGTGTTTTAGGTACCATCATCTCAGCAATGTTGGCTGTCAATCGTGGAGATAAGCTTCTCGCTGTATTATCAGCATTGCTTCACTATGAGATTGCAGCTGAGACAGCAGCTGTACGTGATGAT
Organism: Sclerotinia sclerotiorum 1980 UF-70; assembly: GCF_000146945.2. Lineage (NCBI taxonomy): Eukaryota > Fungi > Ascomycota > Leotiomycetes > Helotiales > Sclerotiniaceae > Sclerotinia > Sclerotinia sclerotiorum. The sequence goes on along the minus strand of NW_001820810.1, from coordinate 26,509 downwards.
GTGAGAGGTCCGGGTACTTTTGTTCCAGCGCTGATTGATGAATTATACATCTTACAGAAAGCAAACTCGGGAGGTGATTTGCGATGGCTTGAAAAGGCCAGAGTTGAAGCCATACTATAGAGATATCCTACAATAGACCACAATGCTGGAATGTGTACCTGAGTGAATTCCCAATGCTTATGCAATTGACACTTTAAAGTCACCCTACAAACCCCTTGATCCAGAAAGGGAACGTTGACGCTGTCCGATAGGCGAAAGCATTCTGGTGCCTTAGCTCCACATCCTCGGCTTACATACCCCACTACCCCAGGAAATGCAATACATACCGTCAACGAGTAGACAAAACAAAGTATCATTCTATATCGCAGAAAAATGACAGAGCATGTAGGAAGACGGCTACGTAGGTTTCGCCAGTGATCTGTAGCGCCCACATACTTACTCAACCCAGATAGGCCCGCCCTCTTGTTCGTGCCCCGTCTACTCCATGCTGCATTTCACCCCTCCGCTGACCCGTCTTCTCAAAAGTATCTGCGACGTCCAGGAGAAGTTTCGCAAAGCAATCTGGGAATATGAGAAAGTGTGCGTTTGAATCACTTTCGCAAATTATAATCTTCATCATTAACCCTCGTCCCAACCGCAGCATTGCTACAACTCAGAAGATGATAAAAGCAAGCGAAATCCTTCACATCCCCATCTATGCCACAACGCAAAACCGCGCGCGACTAGGCGAGACATGTGCTGAGCTTAGTATTCCCCATGCTGTTGAGCACGCGGACAAGACTGCTTTTAGCATGGTACGTGAACTAATAATTATCATACAAGATCATGGAAGCACAGCTTTCGTGTCAACGTCCTTATTCTATGATACGGCGAGGTATCTGTACCGTTAATGCTAACCCATGATACAAAAACCCAGTGGATCCCCTCCATCTGTCGACACTTCAACTCTGGTGCCCCAGCTGAAGTAATCATCGTGGGCATCGAATCGCACATCTGCGTCACACAAACCGCATTGGATTTGCTTGCCAATGGTCATAAAGTGAGTTTAGTTAGTGTTCGATGCATGGGGTTGCTAACGGTTGCGTAGGTATATGTATTAGCAGATGGAGTAAGTAGCTGCAATCCACAAGAGATACCTATTGCACTTGAGCGGTTGAGGGCTGCCGGTGCTATTGTGACAAGTTCGGAATCGATCATGTATGAAATCATGGGTGACGCTAGGTATGTAATATTCTCACTCTACAACACACAAGTGAAACTAATTCTTTTAGTATTCCCGAGTAAGTACCATGGCATAACCATCGTCATATAATGCGATTACTAGATTTATTAACGCCCCTTTCGTAGGTTCAGAGCAATCACTACTCTGGTGAAGGAATCTTCTGCGAGTACAAAGGATGCGATGACTGCCCTTCTTAGTAAGATGTGAAGGAATTTTTAGAGAATGCAAAATTAAGGAATAGTTTGATAACATGGTATTTTTATTTAAGTTATCTGGAGACTGCGCAGTCAAATACACGAGTAATCAATCCACATATTTGTCCTGAACACGTGCTTTCCCAATCACCTATCAGGAATCCGTGGTGGTAGCTGAAGGCTTTGGCTTGCTGGGGTTCATCCACGCAAAAGCTGAAGCACCGCCGACTGGATTTGAGGATCTTGGAATGGTTGTAATCACCTTAACGCTCTTTTGCTCCTCTGAACTTACTCTTTTTGGCTCCCAACGAAGCTGTTGTTTGTCAGTCCCATTGGGTTGATCCTTTCGCTTGAGATCGGCCATTGATCGCAAAGGCGCCGGCTCATAGGCTGCACCTGTTCTTGCGCCTGAAGATGGTCGATTTGCAGCTAGGGTTGACGGCGATGACATGGACTTTGATGGTTTTAGGACCTTCATACTTCGACCCCCCCGTACCGCCTTTTGATATCCACTTGTGGAATCGCTATTGTGGTCAGGATTTAAGGGCGTACTGCCTTGTCGCCATGAACCCCAAGTACCCATAGTCGTTTCACGCTTGGGAGTACCAATTGCATTCGTGGATTCGACATTGTTTGCATCGGCCACGCCTTGATCCGATTTGTATAACTTTTCCAAGTCTGAGGTACTGTCGTTGCCCTTGATAGAAACATCAGGCTCCGACACAGGAGCATTACTGTGAACGGGCAAGGACGATATAGTGGCAGAGCTGATTTGAGATTTTATGATACTTTGAGGTTTGGAATCTGAGTCCGCTGGCTTGACACGATCACTACGTGACCCTTTAACTACATCACCTGGGCTTGTAGGTTCAATCTTGGATCGTTGTTCACTGGGAGTAAAAGGAAGAGCCGTCGCCTTGAGTTCATTTTTTTCAGGTGGAATGTTGGCGATGCACAAATTCTTGAAAAGAAGTTCATCCTCTGGCCGAACGAATGGTACAGACAGTTTGTTACGATCATCGCCGAAGAGTGTCATAAGATTCTGCGAGAACAGTATATCTGCGTTATGCGCACGGAGGGTATCACTACCAAGAAATACGCGGATAGATCTCTTGAGATCAGAAACTGATCGTTGATTCATTCCAACTACCTCGAAATCAACTGTAAGAGTGGGCAATTGAGGACCGGGACTATTCGATCTGGAAGATGATTGTGTTATAATTGCCTCTGGGAGATAGACAGGTAGCCTGATAATGTAACGTCCTTTTGTAGGATCCTTTTGCATCTGATTTGTTAGGCCAAGCTCTTTCACAAGTGAATATTCAAGAAGGGATTTCTGCGAGCCTGTACAAACATCGGCATAGAGAAGTGCACTGTGAGAGAAATTGACCGTAAGCCAGCATCTGATAATAGAAGGTACTGATCCCAATATGAATAGACCTGGGGGAGGGTCCGGTATCTCCAACGGCGAATCGTCGTCTGGGTCACCAATCATAAAGTTGGTATCCAATCCTAGACTACTTGTGCGTCCAGAGGGAACAGAGTGCGTCGAGTGCACAGAGTGGCCAGCAGAGCTATGTCGTCCATCTGATTTATGTGATGAAGAGCGCTCTGTCATAGGATGACTGCCAAATCCACTAGTCGGGCGAATGGGACCGAATTCCCCTGATGATCTTGATGTTTGTGCCCAATGCGAGCCCTGTAGAGCGCTAACATCGAAACGTACACTGTTTGCCCTCGAAGCGCCTCTACGCACTGGTTCCTCATCATTATCTAGATGAAGACTCCCAAGTAGATTTTGCTCTTCTTCATCGTCGAAATTATCAAAAACATCCGTAGGAGAATTGTGAACGGGACCTATAATTTATTGCGTCAGTAGACTAACTAGCGTTGTGAGGGTTGTACCTGTCACAAACCATGTTGGGGAGTGCCGCTCAAAATGCCGGGAAACGGTGAGTTTGTACCCCAGACAGATTTGAGGGCGGCATCGTCCGCTTGTCGTTTCTCTAGTCTCATGAGACGGTCGGAATGATTAATTTGTACGGCTTGAACATGCTTCACATCCATCTGAACATGATATAGTTCTTCTCGAGAAGCCAGAAACTGTGAATCCATTCCAATCCTTTCCTTGTAACCCCCAGGGAAGTTTGTCTTTCGTGACTTGTGCTTGATGTCATAGGAGTAGTATGAAACGAAACTGACCAAGGAAGACTTCCGCGGCGGTAGCGTATGATTGCCCCTAGATTTATTGCAATCTAATTGTTTGAAAAGAGGTCGTTGCGGATGCCTCCCCAGTCGGCTGGAGGTATATCACGAAACGTTTGGCACCTAGGTAATATATCAAATGACGGAGAAAGTACTGGCTCTCCAGTCTTGTGCTTTACTTAATGCTAGCAAGGTAAAAAACGGCTCTATGTGAGCCTCCCCCGCGGCATCAGCCAACGACCTAGAATCTTTAATCCCGCCTACTATGGTCGATGTATGCTTAATCCCAAAGTCTCTAATGTATGAATTTGTCTAACAAAATCGGCGCTGGGAGGTGAACGAGAAATTGCTTTGTTTTGTTATGCTCAGCTGTTCTTTGGGGGTTGGGTAGTGCAAGTATCGGATGGGGAATGTAATGGCGGACTGCTGCTTCGGTGTGAGTCCAAGATCCGTTGAAGTATTTCGGGGTACGCGAAAGGCGTTGTGTAGATTGAACAGTAGGATATCGAGGGGCTTCGCAGGCTTCTACTCGTGTGTCTTTCAGCAGATAGTTTGTAGTCTGTCGTTGGTTTGCCGTTTGGGAGTTTGGAGTCGCAGTTGGGCAGGGCAGTACAAGTAGGCAGTAAGTAGGTACGATTATGATTTATGGAGTTATGATGATTGTGCCACGAACGACAGGTATGAGCTTGCCTTTAAAGATCTTTGAAATGCAATTGTTAGATGTGATTATTTTGACGTTGATTTTCCGTATAGTAGGTCTTCTAAATTATCAATCGAATAAGATGTTGGGTTGGGATTCAGTACTCCGGATGGGATGAAAGGATGTCATTGCTCTGCTGTTGGTCCTTTAAACTTAATTATGGTGACCCTGTAAAATTGCAAGGGTAAGCTGAATGACTGGTAGTGCTCACACAGTGCCCTGAAAATCCCCCCCAAAAAACGAACGCTTCAATTACTGAAGATCTTTAAAAGTACTGGATTCTCCATTGCAAATAAACTATCAATTTATTAAAACATTGCTGAAGGTTAAAAATCAATGCTTGACAACCTCAAATCGGGCTCTTGATTATCGTTTCTGCAATTTATTTTGACTAATATAAGTTTTTTTCTTTCCTACATGAAGTCTACCGGATCTTGGAGAGATCTTCAGCGCTGATGCGACCCTCAACCACCATCTACATAGATGGATGGTCCTACTTAACCTTTCCCTCTTTGTGCCTACATAGGCATCTTATAAGCCCTCTATGCATGGATATGGTATGATATTTTACTTCCGTCGTAGTCAATATTTCATTTACTAGCTTTCTGGGCAATATGCGTCTATCCTCGTCAACGACGAAATTTAGGAGCTACTGTCCACTATGATCATGTTGTTAGCAAGGTTCACATTATCTCACTGAGAATATGAATCCATCTAGAATATCTAGGTTCTCGGGGACTTCTGTCGGGAAAAGGAAAATTATACTTACATGTGGAAAAAGCCAGCTCGGATTATCGTCTGGCTCTTTATTCCACTCCTTTCCCACCAAGGGTATCACTTCGTTTAAGAGTATCTTGTATCCTTCGCTAGAGAGATGGAGCCCGTCGGTGAGAAGCATTCTCATAGCTTTATCGTCTGCAGCACATTTGGTACCAATCGTGTCGACATCAATGGTGTCATTTTGACTCATCTGTACGGCTTTATGCATCATGGCTTTCCAAAGATCGACTAATACCACGTTTCGATCCTTCCACTTGGCGGCAATTTCTCTCACTGCAGCTGCATACTTGGCTGTATTATACTGTAAGCGTGTGACAGAAGAGTAGCCCTTCTGACGGTCTTGCTCCTCAAGCTGGATCTCGTTGATAGGTGGTGGTGTCACCAGCAAGATCGTAGGACTTTGAGCTATGGAACTCCAATGACCGAGAAGGGCTTCGATGTTTTTCTTGTAATTTTCCAAAGGAACATATTGGCCCGTGGGACCTTCTGGGAGGCACGCATCATTTGCACCGAAAAGGATGAGCTTGCAGCACTGTCAGTATGAAGCGAACTAGTCTGAGGTTATCCCCGGAACCGGGAATGGCGGAGCTTTCAAATGCACCACTATAAATGGGATGAATCCTGCATGGTACATGTTGACATACCAGATAGGAAACTTTTGCAGTAGCTGGATCTGGAACAAGATGCTGCTGTATCTCAAGAGCATTATCGGTATTGTACCCGCTCAAGCCATGGTTTATAACCTGCAGTCGCCTAGAACAATCTAAATTGGGATTAGCAAAAGATTGAATGATTTGCACCAGCAAACTTACGTTCTTCAAGACCTGCAGTAAATGAGAAACCATCCCGCAGATTACTTGAAAATTGAACAATGGAATCACCCACTAGAATGAATTGGGGATATCTTTTGAGAGTCATTCCAGAGTACGTATGGTGTCGTGGAATCAAAGCTAAAGCATGAGAAGGTGTTCTTTTGCTCTCTCTCTGCAGCCGAGAAAGGTTGGGAAGTGGTTATCCGGCGAAACAATTTTTGGGAGCAGCCCACCTCGATGGGTATTCACTTATTAGTATCTACTGTCTAGCCATCCATATATGAGAAATTATATGGATAAAGATGGAGAACCACACCTCGATCGCACTGCTTGAAACTTTTACTTGATGAAAAGAGTGGATAGTTCTGGTTCGAATAGTTTGTAGAGTACGCAAGGTTGCGTATTGTGTTGTGTTGTGTGTTCTGATTCTGAGCGAGATATCTGATGTCTCTGGGTACCGGTGGCATTGCATTGCATTGCGGGGTAGTTGACAGACACCTTCAAGAAATCTCAGGCATGTAAGATCTTGCTAGTTTGACGCGATATTCGCGGCAGCCGTTAGATTGCCTACCATACTACCAGGATTCTTCTCCACAGATTGAATTGGTTAGGTCTCCTGAGCTGTATCAAATTACTATCAATGTATCAATGGTTGGTAGGTATGTATTCGCAAAGGCATTCTCTCAGCTATTCTATTAGAGAAGGTTGACTAGGAGGCAGCCAGTATGTCATAGACTCCAAGGAGATGAATAATAATAAATTATGCATTCAACAGTTTCGATATTTTCAGTCATTTACGGAGTACTAGGTACCTATATACAGTCAGGAAAGACCTCCTTTTCCTTTCGAGTTTTTACTTTATTTTATTTTTATATTTATTGTACTTTTTTTCTGGATATCATATAATGCCACTTGCCGATGACCTCACCACTATCATGAGCTAATACTAAATAATAATACTAACCATTTGAATGATTTGATAGATACGATCCGTCTCTTAAACAACGATTGCTCAAAACTCACAAGTTGTCATTTTCATACGAGTATTCGAGTCTAAATGTTCTTCTAGTCTAAAGTTCGGGGCTGAATTGGTTAGATTCCTCAATGAAATAGCACCAACCAACATGGGTTGCACGACAGATCTTTGCCTTTGTGACCGAAGAAATCGCAGATCATAAGAATGAATGCATTCGTATGTTTCACAACACCTTGTGACTAACTTTTCAAGAAGAGCTTCCAAGAATTCATGGAAACACAAGTACGAAAGTAGTCACCCCTCTTTGTTTTGATTTGTTTTGATTTGTTTGAATTTGTTTGAATTTGTTTGAATTGTTGGATTTGTTGGATGGATGGATCAAGAGTACTCCATAAGTCTTACCATTTCATCGAGGCTATCGAGGTTATCGACGATATCAACGCACCGCGAAGCTATCAAAGCGCATTAACCCGTATCATTTTCAATTTTACTCCTCCATTATCTATCCACTCCTGCTTTTGGCCTTAGTGAATCATGATCATGATGTCTTTGATTTCGACGTTTTCATTCTACTTTGCATTCGATATTCTCCGTCAGAGGGTTTCTTCGTAGAATTTCATCCTGCAGCTGCAACCTACAACAATTTGAATGCTACCTATTGACATCACATTTACGAAGCATCAACCTGCAAAGCAAACTGCAGCAGGAAAGTCCGACCGCTACGAGTACAAATGCCGCTGATAATAACTTTCAGGGTTTAACTTAGCCTCGAAAGACCCCTGTTTCTCCTCCACATGCATTAAAGATCCCGCAGTTATCCCAACTCATCTTGTAAAGTCAACTTCCAACACCAACACTCCATCTTCCTATTTGAGTTGAATCCTGAGCAAAATCTACTCATCATCAAGCAGGGCGTCGGTGACAACATTCAAAAGCCATCTTTTGTACAGCTCTAACTTTTCTTTTTCATTTCCTCTTTCAGTCCACATTCACATTTGCGTTTTCCACCTTTGCGTTTCCCACCTTTGCGTTTCCCACCTTTGCATGCGAGCCTTCCAATTTCTGTCGTGTACACTGCCGCCATTCAAGAACGTTCACCTCCTTGCGATGTGTTAGGTGACACGCCGAGCCATCTCCGATATGCCCCCTTCTGGCAAAAACCACGTTGGTGTTGATTTCACTATGTCGCCGAATATTCCACCCGAGTCGAGGGAGTCGTCAGCTCCACCCTCACCTACGGCGATGAGAACTCTCCAGAGATCGATAAGTAACCTCTCCGACGAGCGAACACCTTTGCTTCAAAGTGCTGGGCGGTCTCGCATACGTCTCGGTGGTGCCACAGAAATCAACCGCCCATATCTATCAAGTCATCACAGCTTCTCTGGCAAGTCTTAGTTTGACCGCAGATTTCCAAGCTTTTGCTTTCCTCTATACTGCTGCGAATGGAGCTAACTATATATCATCTACAGGTAGTTTTCGCGGTAGTCGACATCATAGCCGTGCCGGATCCTTGGGCCAACGTTTAGTCACTGCCTTGACCTCGGAAAGACATGGACCCAAAGATCACATGCGGGAGTCTAAAAGCATGTTGGCCACGGACGACAGAGTTTGGTATGATCAATTTACATCAACAGATTGGGTTCATGACAGTATTGCAGATGCATACCGGGTGAAGGGTCTTCGAAGTAGAAAAGATATTCGAGGTCGGATCAAGGCGTTCTTCGATGGCACGCAAGGTTGGATACTAAGCGCACTAGTTGGATTCATTACAGCCACCATAGCATATACCGTCGACGTTTCTGAGACTCCAATTTTTGATTGGAAAGATGGCTATTGTCATGACGGATTTTTTATAAGTGAAAAGGTTTGTGGCATTCCCGGCATTTTCTTTCATTATCTGACAAGACTTTTTGAACTGGCCCATTAAAGCTTGCAAGTCAGAGTTGGCTACGCCAAATAGTTCAATACATTAATTTTCCTGAAGTATTGCGGATAGGTATGCTGACCACACGTATAGAGATGCTGCCCTGATGGAAGCCACTGTGATGCTTGGAAATCTTGGTCCAATTATGTTGAAATACCATTTTTCAGTGAAGAGATCACGGAATTTTTTATTTACGTTCTCCTTGTAGTGGCTTTCGCAACGGTAGCTTGTCTTTTGACCTTGACCACTAAAACGGTTGTGCCATCAACATATCAACTGTCTACGTTGGATGAGAATCTCGGTGCTCTTAGTCGACATGATTCCCAGGCACCGGTCGATGGTAATGCCAGTCCGAAGAACACGTTGGGATCTGAGACGAATGCTCCCATGATCTATTACTCTGCTGCTGGGAGTGGAGTGGCCGAAGTTCGAGTAATACTAAGCGGTTTTGTTTTGCATGGATTTCTTGGCTTCAGGACCCTTCTCGTTAAAACGCTTGCTCTGATATTAAGTGTAGCATCTGGACTGAGTTTAGGAAAGGAGGGCCCTTTTGTACACATTGCAACTTGTGTGGGTAATATTGCATGTCGTCTGTTCTCTAAATACGATGATAACGACGGAAAACGCCGAGAAGTCTTGTCTGCGGCCGCGGCTGCGGGTGTTGCAGTAGCTTTTGGTGCTCCTATCGGCGGTGTCCTTTTTTCTTTGGAAGAAGTGGCGTACTTTTTTCCCGCTAAAACACTATTTCGAACCTTCTTCTGCTGCATCACCGCTGCACTGACGTTGAAATTTCTCAATCCTTATGGCACCAATAAGATTGTCATGTTTGAAGTTCGCTACTTGACAGACTGGGAATTCTTCGAACTTGGCGCTTTCATCATGGTGGGCGTACTTGGCGGCATAACCGGTGCAACATTCATCAAGGCATCTAGGTCCTGGGCCCAGTCTTTCAGGAAGATTGAAATTGTAAAAAAGTGGCCGCTGTTCGAGGTCATGCTGGTTGCTCTACTTACAGGTCTCGTCGGTTATTGGAACCCATATACCAAAATTCCCGTGGCTAAATTATTGCTCAACCTAGCTAGCCCTTGCGATACTGATAAGTCGGATAGCATGGGTCTTTGCCCAAATAGCATTGATGAGATTTTCCCCATCATTGGTCAATTGACTATTGCATTTTTCATAAAAGGGCTTTTGACCATAATTACATTTGGCATTGTAAGTTCGTTTTGTTTTCAGCTTGATGGTGACTACTACTGCATCTGGTCACCCATCCATACCAGGCAGTATGACCATCCACTAACACAGTGCCACAGAAAGTACCTGCAGGTATATATGTCCCGTCTATGGTTGTAGGCGGCCTACTTGGCCGAACTGTCGGCCACTTGGTACAGTGGCTCGTATTACGATTTCCTGATGCTTCCATATTTGGTAGTTGCGCTGTGCACGAGAGTGGAACATCATGTATTACTCCAGGGGTTTATGCCCTCATTGCTGCTGGTTCCACAATGTGTGGTGTCACGAGGTTGTCTGTGACCTTAGCAGTCATTCTCTTTGAACTGACGGGTAGTCTTGACTATGTTTTACCTTTTTCACTCGCTGTATTGGTCTCAAAATGGACAGCGGATTTCATGGAACCTCTCAGCATATATGTAAGGATCAAATCGTAATGAAGGAGAGAAGACGAACTAACTCATCAGGATTTATTGACGAATTTGAACGCCTACCCATTCCTCAACAACAAGCATAAACCAGTTTTTACCTCTGATCTTGCAGACATTGTCCCACGAGTTCGGAGAGAAAGAGTAATTGACATCTCCGTCTCTCCCATGATTCCTGCTAGCAGTCTGCGTCAGAAGCTTGAACTTCTGCACCAGGCGGGCGAAGTTGATGGTGGATTGCCAATCATCAGGGATGATGTTCTTGTTGGTCTGATACCAGCGCCTGATTTAGAGTTTGCTCTTGACAATCTTGATAATGAGCTAGGTACTCTGTGCCTCATGGCGTCCATTAACAACTATGATGAGTCGGATGGAGAAGAGCATGTTGATCCTACTGACTTTACGCCTTACATTGATCCTGTAAGCTACGCCTATTTGCCTTTTATCCTCGAACCACCACTGATGACAAATTGATAGGCACCGGTAGCTTTGGATATTCGTTCCCCGATGGATTTAGTATACGAATGTTTCGTCAAACTTGGCTTGAGGTATGTTTGTGTGTTGAAGGACGGTCGATATGCCGGTCTGGTAAGATCTATCCAACCTCCACACATTCAATATCTAAGAGACCTAACCATTGTGTAGACTCACAAGAAAACTTTTGTAAAGTACATGCGAGAACTGGAAGAGAGAGATGAGCATAGTTGATTTTATGGTAGTATTGTATTGTGTTTTAGCGTCAGGAATATTAATTGGGCGGCGTCTTGATCTATTTTGAAGGAGTTTGAATATCCAATACCCTGGTGTAATTCATAGAGCATTGGCATTAGCCTTGATTCCGATTTTGCAGGCCGGTCTGGGAGGCTTTGTTCGCAGAGGAAGCGAGCATAAAGTCAGTCATACATCAGACATAATCTTTATCTTTATCATCTTGAATTATCTGCTCTAAGCTCAGCCATGAGTCCTCCCTTATCTCTTCTCCTCGAGTCTTCTTGCAGCCTCTTTGTGATATATGCAGATATATCCTTGACTTTCTCCAGCGCCATGTTCGTACACTGTAACAACTCCAAGGCATCAACTGCTATACCACCCAGCTTGGCGATTTGGCAAACTTCTCCATGTCGGTTCATACTAATGGTACAGCTCCCCTCCCTCAATTGTTCTTCCAACAACGTAGTATCGAGTAGTCTAACCTGCTCTTCACCCTTTCCATAGAACGAAAATGTTACGCAGAGTGGGAAGTGTAAAAGGCTCAAGGGCACAGGCTCTCGCTCCGCTAGTGTGTAGACAGTCACCGTTTCACCCTCTGTGCTCGTATCTGGTTTTTTGAAGTGCTGTAATGCCGCTATTATAGCAATGCATGATGCATCAATGAGGTTTCCGTCATGCGACAAAATGTGAACGTCTGCGCGGACGGACCAGCATTTCTGACCAGCAATCAGACAGAGGGATTCAGTATCGAGAGCCGCAGAACGACGTAAGGTTTTCTCGAGAAGGCGAGATAGCAGTACCTCTTGTTCAGTTGGTCTGTTGGTTTCAAAAGCAGGGGAGGCCATGGGTGAGAGTTCTGTTGTAATGGTGAAGATACCATCAAAGAGACGGTCCGGAAACGGACTCGTTACTTCAGCTGTGATGTTGACCAGGACCCTAGAGGAATTTCAGTCTTGGTAACGAATTTTGACAACTCCATGGTTGAAGTAATTATTGCAGTGTGCCTTTCCGTCACGCATAGACTGGACTGGATCGTATCTCTTACCTCGTCTTTCCCAATCTCACATCTGCAACTCCATATTCATCACCAAACTCTAACTCTAGAGCTCGGAATTGATCAAAACTTCTTCCATCAATTCTCAAGTTCTCTTTGAGAGCTTTCGAAAAGAACTGCTTCTCATTAATAGAAGGCTCTACTTCTCTAGGCATTCCGAATCTCTTGTTGACGGTGAAAATGCACACTGAACTGGCATATAGCGTGGGCACCTTATTGTTCCCCAAGATTTCTTTTTGCCAACCTTGAAGGCGGTGAGATTGAATCAGCCTAGCGTAGCCTTATTCACACTCAAATGTAGGTCTATCGCGCCTGGTCTTCAGCTTATCTTTTATCAAGTTCCATCCATTTATCAAACAAGCAAATACAATGACAACAGGCAAGTCTTTCGGCCAGGGACAAATCTTTGATTTACTTGTGCTGACAGTTTCTTAAGCACATAGACCTACTTTTGATCCCGTGAGTAAAGTCGCGTTAAACTATACAGACATTTCTAACAAATAACAGGCCAGGGGAAAAGAAGCGCAACGCGGACCGGCGTATCACCAAAGATTACTTCCCGCTCATACACAACTAAAATTCCGGTACGCCTTTTCCTCGTGTGCCTTTATCTAGTCTGTGGTTAATTGGACTATAGGAAGCCGGGACAAGGAGGGGATGCAGCCGCTGAAGTCAGAGACCTTCGAGCAGAATTACTACAAGCAGAAGCAGCGCATTTTGCCAAAAGGAAAGGAGGATTAACAGCTGCCATCGAAGATGCACAGCCGTCTACAAATACACCAAAGAGACAACTCGAGGACGGGTCAGCTGAGGATGATGGAGAAGATCCAGAAGCAAAGCGACGACGCATTCTGGAAGAAACTCGAGATATAGATGCCGATTCGGACGGTACTGGGGAAAGTGATAGTAGTGATGATGACAGGTCCGCCACATATTTACACATGGTATTGGAAAAGACGCTCACATGGTGTTAGTGATGATGATGAAGATGAAACGGCGGAGCTTCAACGAGAACTCGAAAAGATTAAGCGCGAGCGTGCCGAGAAAAGAGAACAAGAGGTCAGATTAACCTTTCGCAATACTAGAATCACCACTAAGCCGGAGTACAGGAACGAGAAAGACTAGCGGTAGAAGAAGCGGAGCGTGAGCATGATATTGCTCTTGGCAATCCACTGTTAAATGCTAAAACCGATTTCAATGTCAAAAGACGGTACGTCCAGCCTGTATTAGTTTCAGCAGAGCGGGCTTTCTAACACAAATTGTTAGATGGGACGATGATGTTATATTCAAGAACCAAGCTCGTGGAACAGAAGATAAAGGCAAGAAAGAATTTGTCAACGTACGTTAACACTAACCATCACACAATTTCATGGATAATTGACCAAACAATCATAGGACCTGCTACGTTCCGATTTCCACAAAAAATTTATGAGGTATGTTGGAATGTTTGGATCTCAAAGCAATTCAAACTACCAGGAGACTAACACACTGTAGCAAATACGTGAGATGATTGGTCATTGTGCAGCATTGCACCATAACACAGAGATGCAACGGGCACAAATTAATTTTCCAGGCGAGAAATCGAATATGTACCTTAGGGGAGGGCGGCGTCAGGTTGGGAAGAATTAATTATTATTATTATTATTATTATTATTATTTTCCCGTCTTTTTATGCGTGCGGCCTCATCCTCACCCTCATCTCACACATGCACGGATATCGATCTTGATTTTGATCTTGATTGGTTTTCGGACAAAGCAATCAAGACTTTTCTAGCATTACATCTTCTCCTACTCTAGAACAATTGGTAGAAGTTCTGAGATTGTTGGATCTCACTAGTTTTCGGGTACATCCAGCAGAAAAGCTTGTTTTTATGACTTTAAGTGACACAATGGAACTTGTGGCTGCTTTAGGTGGAGTTACGCCTCGCTTTTAAGTTTTTTCTCATTTTCTGGTTTCCCTATGCTTGCAACAAACTTGTCCTTTCTTTTTGTTCTCAGCACCGCCACAGCGTAACTGTAACCTGTTTTGAGTTCCTGCCCTGGTGATCATGACGCTTTTGACCAATTTTTTTGTATTCAGTGTGCGGAAGGATGTAACGTCAAAGTGAGATTGAGTTCTTTGCACTTCTTGTTTTCTTGGTATGCTTAACTGTATGCGGAAGGAAGCATGTCGCTGCTAGTCTGCTAAAACTATCATTCTTTCACTACTCTCTCTAGTTGGGGTCTGCCATGTGCCAACTCTTCCAAGCTCCGGCAGGGTCTTTCTTGGTAAGTACCAGAAATCTTCCAAAACTACCCTTATTGCATCATATCATAAGGTCGTACTTCATTGATGAAATGTTATAAATAACAGTACTATGCTCCTCGTGTTTTTTTTAATCCATACAATAAACACATTCAATCTCAAAGCTACTTCTCGCATAAAACTTTCATACAAAACCAATCAATTATCAAAAATAACTCAAACATGTCTACATATAACAACGACGCTAGCTACAACTCTACTGGTCGCCAAGGAGCTCCTTCCAGTGCCGATGACTCTTTCGCCAACACCACCGCTGGTTTCGGAAATGGAAGTCGCAGTGACACTACTGATACCAGAGGTCTTACCGGGACAGGTTCGACATTCGATGACCAGGAATCTTCAGCATACGGAGGATCCTCCACTCAAGAGAGCCGTGGCTTTAATACCGGAAACTCCGTGAGTTACACTACACGTACATTGTTTTTTTTTTTTTTTAGTGTAACTAACAGGAAGTAGGGAGGATTGAGAGATAATGAGTTTGGCTCAAGCAACTCAAAGTATGGAGGAGATCTCGGTGACGAGCGTAATAACTTTGGAACTGGTAGCAGTGATCGAAGCTATGGGGGAAACGCTGGTTCTGGATTAGGTGGAAACACTTCCTCTGGCTTCGACAACACGTCGACCTCCCGTTCTGGCTACGGTGATACCACCTCATCCGGGCTCGGAGACTCGGGAATAGGTGGAGCCACTGGCTCCGGCTATGGAGACAATACCTCTTCCGGGTATGGTGATAAAACCTCTTCAGGTTATGGAGATAATACCTCTTCAGGCTTTGGAGACAATACCTCTTCCGGATATGGTGACAACACTTCTTCAGGCTACGGTGATAACACCTCTTCAGGCTTTAGTGACAAGACTTCTGGTTACCGAGACACATCCAGCGGCATCGGTGGAAACACTGACTCCTACGAGACCAACAAAGCCAGATCTGGTAACACTTATGGCTCAGATGATCAATACTCCTCTGGTAACACTGGTTCGAGTGGCTATGACAATACTAGCTCTAATAACACTGGCAAATCTGGCGATTCTACCATGGGCAAGATAATGGAAAAGGCAGGAGGCATGCTACATAAGGAGAGTTTGGTTCAGAAAGGCGCGGAGAAGCGTGCCGCTGCTGGGAATGACAATTACTAATTTACTGGGAATTTGGGCGGCAGGATGGAGCAATTGATGATTGATCTTAGATATTGTATGATAGTTGCTTGTTGATTTAGCAGATATGATTTAATGACTATTCGAATTTACACATAACGTTACATTTACGCTATAATTTTTCCACTACACCTCTGTTTGATAAGCTAAGTTCTTACTTGAAGATATTCCATGTCAAGCAAACTCTTCTACTCGTGATAACAAAACTTCCGGGCGTTATTCGCAAACTCGTCATCACACAATCCCTTTGTGCCCGGAAAATAACGATGCATCACCATCTTGGTTATCTATGCATAAGCGCGCAAACATTAATTTATGCAAGAGAAAGATCTACCGTGCATGAAAGCAGCATACATAATTCCTACGTCATTTTACCAACTGAAGTGTAACGTCGGGAACAATCACATGTGAAATGTACTTGTGAGATATTTCACTCGTGGAAAATTGATAGTGATTGTTTTCATTGGAGAGCGAAGGTAGAGAATCTGATTTACTAGAAGCGGATGTTGTGAATATCACTCGGCTAACCCCTTCATTTCATTGCCATCAGTGCTAAGAGAGCTTTCGACAGTACTGGCTCACGATCAAAAGAAATATTGAATATTGATAGAGCTAACAAATGTAAAGCTTAAATGGGAGGAATTTAATTAATCCGTTCTACGAGTATTCCTCTTGTATAAAATATTACTCTCGCCTCCATTCGCCAGTTAGTACCGTCCCATTGGAATTCCCATCGCCTCATAAATCTTCACATCATCTCATCAAATTTTTCCGCCCTCTCGTCTACTGTCTACCATTATCACAATCTACTTTTTGTTTCCCCCAATCCTCCACTCATATAAGGCTCAATACTTTGGGTTTCCCTTCCAAACAGTATCTGTTCTCTACCCCCTCGTATACTCCACCACCCAACACATACTGCGCTTCTCTCCACGTCCATTTCCCCGCTCTCTAGCACTTCCCAGAATCTTGTTTTACATCGCTCTCGCATGTAATTATCTTCAATTGCATTTAGAAGATCAGCGGATATTGGTAACCAAGCTTGTAAAACATCGAGCGGGAGATTAGGCAATGCATCCAATAGTGTGAGCATAAGGATCGCCTGTTCAGAGAGTGACGCCTGGCTATCTTGCTGACTGGCAGTATCTCTCATATATACTGATTGAGGTAATGGTGATCTAGGCGCATGAACTGCACGGTAATGGAGCATTTCTAGAAGAGTTTCCGCTAGCATTGGCTCGGCAGTTGAAAGAGGCGTAGGTGGGGTGGCGATGTGTATTAAAGATTTAAAAGCAAAACGGAATTGCCTTGGAGACAAGTTGTTGGGGAACGAATTAAATAGAGCATTAACGTAAATAGGGATGAATCTGGCGGTTAGCTTTGTGTTTTGAGGAGCTGAAAGTACTGCAAGAACAGCACTATGGGCAGCTTCGAAGATTTCCAAGAAGCCAGGATGCGCTGTTGGACTGAGATAAGGAGCTGCCACGCCAATAATCAGGCTTTCGTTGTCAGGCGGGCTAAGAATATTGGTTAAATGCTCGCAAGTATTAAGATAGAATAGATCGTGATTGCGCTGCAAAGGACTAGCTGGGATCTCTCCAGCTTGTACGGGGTATATTGCTTTGAGAAGCTCTCTTGACTCGAGAGGGTAATTGGATAGGATGTCGATAGATGATAAATTGACGAACACGTATGCAGAAAAAGAGTTAGAGCCAAGTCGGGACGAAATAAAGTGAATGTTTCCAAGAATGATGAGCGTTTCCGAAGCTGCTATTGGAGCAAGACGTTTTGTCGACAAGACAGGGTCGACCATAGTTCTCGCCATAAGGCCTTGCAAAATGACTACCGTAGCGAACATGGCGCTCTTCAATACCTGCCACAAAACTGGTGTAGTTATTTGAAGACTTTCCGGAGTCAGAAACATTGCTTCCTCAGATAGATCAATCTCCGACAATTTGTTCCCCTTCCAGCCTTCTAGAAGTCTACCGGAGAACGAAAGGACGTGCTCTCTGATTTCTGTTGCGAGTAGAGAGTTGCTCATATTCTCAATTGCATGCGCAATCAGTCTTGATAGCGGACCCATGGATGAAAGTATTGGGCTCGATGCTTGCTTTTGTAGTTGCAAAAAAGATGCGGATTTGGACGACCAATCGAACTTATCTCCCGGTACTTGTTTGATATCCGCATCAATATATGGTAAGAATATGCCATCCTGGTAGCCCTCCATTGCAGTCACCGTTCTTACCATTATCATAACCAAGCTATCATAATTCAAACCAGTACGCACTCCATCTGACAATAGGGGAAATGCATGGTTGAGAGCTAATACGATAGATTCCGCAGCGACGATTCCATCTCTCGTTGGGTTCTCCAATGCCAAGTTGGCCGCCGTAACTAATGCTCGTTCAAGTGTGCTTCTAATTCCAGTAGAGAGCCCATGCCTCCCTCCATTTTCCATACCTAGCAACACGCCGGCAATCACAAGAAGATGCTGCCATCTTGGCGATCTATCATCGGCCCCTTTGATCACAGCTCGAGCCCAATCATCAGAACCGATTCCGCCTCCTTTCCGAGGTTGATATGCATCATACGGTGGCTGCTCGTTGTGACTTTCTAATTCATTCTTGCGCACAGTAATGGCAGCAGTGTTGAAGACGCTAATAATCCGGAGAGAAATTCGCAGACCATCATTATTATTCCATATAGCAGGTGCGGTAAGAAGATGCGACGTAAGAAGACTTATGTTCAAGGGATTCGTAAGAGTGGTAAGTAAGGAGGTAGTTGTCCCCAGGATTCTGTCCGTTTGTTCAGGATCAGGGACGCCTTGGTATGCGCGTAACACAGTCGTAAGAAGTCTATCTACCGACATCTTGTATTGCTTCACTAATTCCAGACGGAGAGTTACTTCATAGTGGTATGCGTTTTGATATTTGATTTGATATTATACTTTCGTAGTAGTGGATTTGTGATGGCTGATGGCTGATGTGTTTAATGGTGGATGGCTTGAAGGTACACAACCGAGGCATTTCAGCCTTGTGTCAGGTATTGCGCGCCAAATAAAAGCCGACTCACAGGCTTCGAACTTTCCCTGAAGCATCCGAAGTGACACTGCATTGTCGCATTGCAATACTACATTGCAATCCTATACTACTCCCGATTTTCAATCAACGAAATTCATACATATATTTTCTTATACTATGAACTTTTCACTTCAATAAAACATGCCAGCTCTCAAGTAAGTCCCATCGAACCCCTGGAGACAACCATATGCTAATTTCACACTCTTTCAGCACTCGAATTGAAAACCCGGCGCCTCTCGACTATTCTACTCCGCCATTCCCATCACTTTATTGGCCTCTCCATGCAAACCCTGGTATTCCAAATTATTTATACTATGCTCATGACATATGGCGATTCACTCTTCTGTGGACGCTCATTGTGTACGGAGTTACGCACATGGCAGTAGCAGTTTATGCTACTGCAATGCAATTAGGAAAGGGAAAAAATGCCTGGCAATATGTTTGGGTTATACCACTGATATACGCTTTAGTAGCTGGTATCGAAGCATTGTTGGCAGGAAGCTTGGTTGGCTTGATGTGGGTGTTCTTGCCATGGTATCATAGGACCTCTTCGTTTGCTAAGTTTGTTTGTTCCTAGACTCGGTGCTATTTACAATGCAGGATACTTCCAGATGTCAACATGGATTCCGTTTATATGGTCATTGATCAACGTCTTGGTTTTGATATTATCTTCATTCTCAATACAAGGTGGTCTATGAGCTATCACTTGCTACTGATGCATATATCATCTGGAGTATAAAGTAGGATTGATTTGGGCTGGCATCCATGTCTGAGCTTTCAGGACTTCTAATTTGGATTTAGTCCTTTTGGCTCTATTTTTCTGATTATCCTTGCTGGATTACCGGCTGCAACGTGGAAATCCGGAACATCTTTTGTCACGACACTTCCAGCACCGATGGTACAACCTCGACCGATGGTTACTCCTGGGCACACTGTGACGCTACCTCCAAACCACTGGGAGAGTGTTAGCGTTCATGATACGTACCAAGCGATTAGGAGATAGGGGATAATTGATAAAGATGTGGGTATCCAGTCAAATGTTGTCAGTATACGTACACAGTCTTCGCCAACGGTTATGGGCGCCCCAAGCTCTGGGCCATTGGTACCATCACGAACGAAAGGGTCTAATGGATGCGTGGCAGCGTAGAACGAACAGCTTGGACCGATCAGAGTACGAGCTCCTATTGTGATCAGACAGGTGTCGAGAAATACGCAATTGAAGTTGATGTAAACTCCTTTGCCGAGCCTGTAAAAGATGAGCATTTTCCCAAATGTGGCTTACTGTTTGCGAGATACCTGAGATTTATTCCATAGTCTACGTTGATTGGACCATCAATATATGGTTCATCTCCTAGGATACGGAAGTCTTCCTCGTCCGTTGCCCCAGCTGGAGGAAGCGGAGTTTTGTCGTCGATGATGCTGCCAGATGTTAGGCTTTGGACCGCCACCCAACTAGAAGCAGATGCTTACTCTTTCCACATCTCTACCAGCTTCCGTCTTGAGGCATCACCTGCACTGTTGAATTTTTTGCAAGCAAAATGACATCTTATAGAAGGACAAGTATTAGCGGTAGTCGCGAGGAGGAAATGTTTAGTGGATAGAGTAGATGCGGGTAATTAAATTCACGTTGTCCCCCACCTATTCCGCTTTTCGACGAGCTTTGGCACAAACGCATAATAAAGCTCTCCTTTCAACATTTTAGCTTCATTCTCAACCTCGTCAATGCCTTCCATGATTAGACTATGATATGTATGTGCTAAAGGGTAGCAAAGGTGTAGGGCAGTGTAATGAAATGAAATGAAATGTTTGAATCGTTGGAATCGAAATCTGTCAAAACCCAAATGTTAACTGAGCACATCATTCCTTACCTAGCTTTATCGCCTAGGCTCTATACAAACCATAAATCGTTCCATCGCTGCATCGCTCCACTTTACCTGACAGTTGTAAAGTATGCAATTCCAAGTAATACTTTAGAATATTTCCGTATGCGGGATAACTTGGTCTCTCGCCTTTCCCCTTTCCTCTCTACCTCGAAATTATGGTGGGGGTGGCTTGAAAGTGGCGCCAATAGCATAGAGGGAAGAGGATATATATAGGTCGATGTATATACCGTATAAACTCAACAACTTCATACCCACCTAAGTCTATTTCGAAATAAGGTTTGGAAGATCAATAGAAAGCTTACCTATTTTTGGGATTAGCTTAGTATCAAATTCAAAAATGAAGATGGTCCAATTATACGGAGTAGGATTCTTTTTATCCGATCTAACTTTTGATTAAAGTGGTTTAACACCGAGTGCACCACTTTTACCTCAATTTGCACTTTCTAACTCATATCATTCAACAATCATTAAATCAATCAATTAAAACTATTAAGAATCTAATAATCTAGGATCTATTATACTATTTTGACAAGTTCTTGAATTATAACCAGTCTTTCCACACTTACTACAGCATCGACTAGTAGATGATTCCCTATTAGAATTTCCCCCATTTTGACGCTTATCACATTGAATCTGAATATCAACCTTTTGTTGAGATAATATATCTGTAGCTTTTTATTCAGTAAGTATTTCTTTTTGATATAATTAAGTCTTTTCTGTATATCAATATTTACTTAATATCTCATTTGCCTTTCAAAGTATATGGTTTTCTGTTAAAGTGAATGGTTCCTGCGTAGCACATGCACAGGGCACTAGTCCTATTAGGACTAGATTGAGAAGCTCTCTGTAAGAGAGCTTCGCACTTCCGTAGAACTTAGAAGAGTGATTAACTTACTAGACCAATATTACCTCAGTTCTGGCCTATCAGCTTCCCACTATTCCCTGTGTAAGGTCATTCCTTGTAACAATAGATATTAAAAAAGTGGCGACTCGCTGATAAACCACGTTATACGAATTTATCAATTAGATCTAGCATTAATTGATCTTTAGATTGTATATAATTTAATCCTAATTTATGATGTTATTATAATTTTATTTTAATGGAATGTGAGTAATTGAGGTAAAAGTGTTCCGGTTACTGATATGTTCTGGTTACTGATAAACCACGTTAGCGAGTGCTAGTGGAGTTATTCTATATTAATTATAAATATTTGACTTTTGTTTCCCTTCGCTCTTATAAGCACCAAGTCTTCTGGGCGCCCTTTACAAATGAAGGTCTAACGCGAGGTCGATTCAAATCTAGAAATGAATTTGATGATGGCCTTCTTGAATCTACTTGATTGGATTCCATGATTGGCCAAGTTCCACCGGATAATGCCTCGATTTGCCTCAATTTGGTTGCGAGATTAATTCCCTTTCGTGCGTGTTCCAGGTTGGAAACTATATAGGAGCATTCCTGCAACCGTAGGCTTTGATATTAAATAATCAGCACAGCCCTCCGTGGAGTTCGAGGGTGGAAGGGGTTAAATGGATCTATTTGTTCTCTCTTCAGGAGCTCTGAATTCGAAAATGCCATAAAACTCGGCGTGAAGAATCCTTTCGGGATATAGACTAGATTTCAGGCATATTGTTGAATTTTGTGTTGCTTTATCTTTTCCGTGTCTCCCTTGATTAATACGGAAATAGTTTTGTTTCCGTAGTTCTCTTGTATTTATATATAGTAGATCTTCATGTTCTGTGTGAACACATGTCTTCATCTCTACGATCACTGTTTGACATTCGCTTCGACAATCAATAGCACCAGATTCGAAGCGTCTTGCGAGACTTGTCTATATCATAAAATAACAAAGCACTCACCGGGCAAGAGGCAAGTTGTCGCCGTCATAATATTCCCATGTGACCACTGCAATTGTGTTATTTGACAGATGAAAATTGTGAAGACTCTAAGGGTTTTCACCGATCAACAACCTTTGCCATGGAAGATGAATGGAATGAATGGATCAGAGCCGGCTTAAACCGTATTGAACCTTTAAGCGAATTGGATGATGTCCAATTTGAAACCAAATTGTCTTTTCGTCAGTAGCCGTGGCATCCTGGCAACCCCAATCTTTCCATAGAATTTGGCAGTGTCTCTGCAGGATCAGCTCAGAGGTTGATAATGCTTGATCGATTTCAACAAAGTTGTTAGGGATCTAAAGAAGCCGCACTTTTCGGCTTTGCTGTTAAGAGCAGTGCAGGGATACTCATACCTGCCCCTTAGTCTGAAACTCTAAGCATCGCGGGGAAGCGAAAATATTTCATTTCCACGTCGTTCACTAACAAAGGCGGTAGGCCAAA
The DNA here is from genome assembly GCF_000146945.2 of Sclerotinia sclerotiorum 1980 UF-70. NCBI lineage: Eukaryota > Fungi > Ascomycota > Leotiomycetes > Helotiales > Sclerotiniaceae > Sclerotinia > Sclerotinia sclerotiorum. The sequence goes on along the minus strand of NW_001820810.1, from coordinate 3,513 downwards.
GGATTTCGTGACTTTTGTGCTTCTCGGCGCGGCACATTCACATTTTGACTTCCTCAATTGCCATCTGCGACGAATGGCCTGGATGCATAGCCCTTGCAGTGCTGCAGTTGATTGGTAGTCTGGCGTAGTTGGCGAAAGCTGTCCTCCGCCTGAGAACCTAATGTCTTAAATCTGTGGTAGCACTGAGTGTCTAACTATGTGCGTTAGACGTGACAATGCGTCAAAGCTGATCAGTTTCAGGTATGTGTCTCGAATCCTTTCGTTCAGATCATTATCCTAAAGTTGGATCATTTGAAGTGGAGGTTCCTGGGGACCTTGTCTTTGCGATCTACTCACCGGTGTCTACACAGGTGCTTAGAATATCTCCGATTTCCAGTTTGTCAACTCGGTCATAGTATCCCGTACCATCAATCTCTGCAACAACAAGTTAGTTGAGGTGTGTTGCATCTCTTTCTACTTGGTTTCAAGGTACTGAGCCCCTCGCAGAACATTCTGGTTACGTCAATGATGAATCATATTTCCCACTGCTAAGATTTGATGGTATGTCAAATAGTACTGAGAATAAATCCGGAAATTGTTGCCCGTGACTAATATGACAGCTCTTGGAATGGAATACAGCAATGATGTGACCGCAAGAAGAATACGATCTTGTTTAAATTATAATGTCGTTGCGCTGAGAACATATTGATGAATATGCATTTAATATTATTATAAAGTACTCAATATTCCATTCAGCATTGTATATTTAATGATTGACACCATGGCATGCCCCTGTGCTACCATCAAAAGTGGTGGGGCAGGAATCTGAATGAACCACCGCCGGCACAAAGCCACGCGATTCATTAAATCATCATGTAGCAGTGGAGAGCCCCCGAAGTTGATTTCTTTTACCCGATAGTTACATCACCTCCGCAGTCGAGGTTTTAGCATAGAACGACGATGACATTGAATCATTCCCAGATAGGATGGTCAAAGACCCTTGAACATGGAAGAAAACGGCTCCAAAAACACAATAACAACGTAGCTTGATTGGTATCTACTAAAGATATGTAGGGGCCATACTGGCAAAGTAGTGATCTTCCAAAGAGAGGATTGAAACCTCGACGACGCGCTTGCTAAAGGGAAAGAAGGTGCCTTTGCACTACATTTTAATCGGTCCAAAAAAGTTAAACCTTCCCAAAGGATCATATTCTTTTTTCAATTTTCTCAATCTCTCTAAGCGCCACGGTTCATACCCGTAAAGAGCCTCCTGACTTTCATCACCAGTCGCATAATTCACATATGCATGCAGCTTTTCCCCAGTACCATTCAACATCACATTTCTTATCTGCTTCCCAAGTTTGATCATATCACGCTGCAAGGTTTCATCATTAGGTGGATAAGTAAAGAACGGCGCGGCAAGCAGTTGTTTGGAGCGTAACGCGTATGCCGTGCTGTCTGAGGGAATCTCAAGAACACGATTTGTGGCATATCCTTCAAGGAGCATCAGGGAATTGCTAAATGAGGCGGGAAAAGTAGAGAATATGTCTAAGACGGCACGTAGGCTAGCGACATTCCAGGAATCTAAATCGGTGGGAAAAAGTTGCCGTCCAATTTCGTCTACACACGCTGGGCCCGAGGGGGATGCACCTGTCAATGCGTTGATATTCAGAAGACTGATGTGTGACTGGATGACGCTGACTGGATTAAGTGCATTAAGCGGATCCGTATACTCGTCTGGAATGTTGTCAGCTCCTTGCCAGCGTAATTGAAATTGTACTATGGGCTTTGAATCAACGATCGGATCGAAAGCTATGAGTCCCATATACATGAGTTCAACTGGACGATATTTTGCAGCGAGCCACTGGTTTGCGATGCTGAAGACCTCTTCTAGTCTATCCTGCGTGAATGTGAACGTCGCAGTTGCAAAACTATCAATGTCAGGGGTTCGATCATAGATTTGATAATATATCGATGTGACGATTCCAAAATTATGCCCTGCGCCCCTAAGACCCCAGAAGAGATCCGAATGCTGGGTATTGTCAACCGTGACGGCTGTTCCATTCGCTAGAACAACTCGCGCGGATATGAGATTGTCAGCCATGAGTCCGTATCGGCCTTCCAACCATCCATGACCACCACCCAGCACTGGCGATATGAAACCGACGCAATCGCACGCGCCAGTTGCAGTTTGTTTCCCAAGGTCCCAAAGCTCGGAGATCACCTCGCCTGATAGAGTTCCGCCGAGGATAAGGGCCTGAGATTTATCGGTGGGGGAGATAGAAACACCCGAAAGGCCGCGGAGATAAATACCGATGCCAGATTTGATTTCCAAAAGCGTGCTGGAAGTAGCATGGCCGCCTGAAATGGCTAGGAACGGCACAGAATGTGAATTTGCATAGCGAATCTAGATGGGGAAAATGTATAATTAATAACTAATTATTCACCGGGCCATCAATACATGAATCGAGTCGGCAGATAATAGATCCATCGAAATGGAAATGAACATACTGTCTCCTGTACATCTTCCTCACATGCAACCTTCACAACAACATCAAGCCCTGGTTTAGTATAGGCATCCCATCTCGTGGTGGCATTTATATACCCTTCCGAACCAGGATAGTAGATTTCTGCAGACGATGAGAGCAATGGTTGGAGGTCGTATGTAAAGTTCGTAGCTATGGATGTTGTAATGTTGCTGGTAAGCGCAACGCTAAGGATACTTTTTGAAAGGGTTGAAATATCCATTATATTGTCTGAAACCGAACTACACCAGCAATGAACATTTTCAAGTGGTGTTTTTAGGAGATTAAATACTCTGAAAAATGCATACGCTGACATTACCAGGAAGATTCATGCTTATGGTATAGCTGAATATTGTATCCTAATCCTTATCCAAATTGAGTTAGCATCATCACATCGCCAAAGTCTAGTGTGATTTAAGTACAGCATGATTTCAGAGAATATTATCCATTAAACGAAAAAACAAAAAGCAAAAATCAAAAATCAAAAATCAGAAAAAAAAAAAGATAAAAAAGATAATATTTTTTTTAAAAAAAAGATCAATTTAAGTTTTTAAATTAGTTAAAATTTCAATAAAATTTTGAATATTATGATAAATAAATTTTAAAAATTAATAATTAAATATTTTAAAATAAAGACTTTTAGAATATATAATTTTATTTAAAGTTAATTTAATAATTATTTAAAATAATAATAATAATAGTAAAATAAGATTTAATATAAAGATTTAATATTATTATTATTATTATTATTATTATTATTATTATTATTATTATTATTATTATTATTATTATTATTATTATTATTATTATTATTATTATTATTATTATCATGTGGAATAAATATTATATTAAATTATATTAAATTAAATTAAAATAAATTAAATTAAAAAAGATTTAATGAAATATTTTTAAAATTTTAAGATTTATATTAGAATGGTTTATTAAATTTAAATTTTGTCTGAATAATCTTTTTTCACTTGGTATAATTTATATTAAATAATTTTTATAT